>NC_043761.1:16510048-16570048 GCF_902148845.1 Salarias fasciatus | reverse complement strand
AGGAGGAGGAGGAGGAGGAGGAAGAGGAGGAGGAGGAGGAGGAGGAAGAGGAGGAGGAAGAGGAGGAGGAGGAAGAGGAGGAGGAGGAGGAGGAAGAGGAGGAGGAGGAAGAGGAGGAGGAGGAGGAGGAGGAAGAGGAAGAGGAGGAGGAGGAGGAGGAGGAGGAGGAGAGGAGGAGGAAGAGGAGAGGAGGAGGAGGAAGAGGAGGAGGAGGAGGAGGAGGAGGAGGAGGAAGAGAGGAGGAGGAGGAGGAGGAAGAAGACGAGGAGGAGGAGGAAGAGGAAGAGGAAGAGGAGGAAGAGCAGCTGTAATGAAGGCTGGAAGGAAGATTAATGAGCTCACTGGAGCAGCAGCGCCGTGAGGAAGCATCCAAAACAAAGAAGCCTGAGCAGACGACTACAGCTCCAAACCCCGCCTCCTCCTCCTCCTCCTCCTCCTCCTCCTCTTCCTCCTCCTCCTCCTCCTCCTCCTCCTCCTCCTCCTCCTCCTCTTCCTCCTCCTCCTCGCCGCTGCCGCCGC
The DNA here is from genome assembly GCF_902148845.1 of Salarias fasciatus. NCBI lineage: Eukaryota > Metazoa > Chordata > Actinopteri > Blenniiformes > Blenniidae > Salarias > Salarias fasciatus. Next base: position 16,569,529 of record NC_043761.1, on the reverse strand, counting down.
CGCTCCAGCGACTTCACGGGACGCTTCAGTCCGGGGTCAGCAGCAGCTCAAGTTTCTAAAGGTTAATTGAATTTGATGCTAATAAAGCGGCGACGCGGGGAGAATAATTCCCGTCATGATGTTCTAATCCTGCTGCAGTTCAGCCTCACGCTCACCTCCTCCTCTCAGAGCCGCCCGACGCCCACAGGAGCTCCGGGCCTCTGAGACCAGCTGGACCGTCACCCACACACCCATCAGTCACACAGAGTCCAGATGACCTGCGACCCCCGTCTGTACCGACCCAAACCACAGCGGTCTGGCTTCACAGCAGGACCTCAGAGCCACATGTTCTGCCTCGGGGTTTTATCTGTGTAGCAAAGTGTTTGAAGCATCGTGAGCAGCGAATTTCTTCTTCCTTTCAAGTGGAAAATGTAAAACTGTCAGGCTGATGGATCAGCTGTCAGGACAGGTTCAGCCCGAGAACACACCTGGTGGCTACCAGCCAGAACCAGCTGGGACCGGCCGGGACCGGCTGCGGGTCGCTGAGTGGTCTGGGAAAGGTCTGAAGACTTCTGATCGGAGAACCGAGGAGAACGTTCTGATCAGGAGCAGGAAAGACTTTCAAACCAAGACGCAGGAAGAAACCCGGAGTTCTGACATTCAGCTTGTTGCTGCTGCCTTCATGGAGCAGGGGGGACCTGCAGCAGGCGGCCAGGAAGACCACCAGCACACCGTCCCCCCCTGAGACCGGACCACAGCGGACCGCCGGGAGACCCGGTGAGACCCCGTCTTCTCTGGTTCTGCACAAAGACCAAACAGCACCGCCCCCCTCCAGGCAGCCAAACCAGCAGGAGGTCCAGAACCAGCAGGAGCTCCAGAACCAGCAGGAGGTCCAGAACCAGCAGGAGCTCCAGAACCAGCAGGAGCTCCAGAACCAGCAGGAGGTCCAGAACCAGCAGGAGGTCCAGAACCAGCAGGAGCTCCAGAACCAGCAGGAGCTCCAGAACCAGCAGGAGCTGCAGAACCAGCAGGAGGTCCAGAACCAGCAGGAGCTTTAGAACCAGCAGGAGCTCCAGAACCAGCAGGAGCTTTAGAACCAGCAGGAGGTCCAGAACCAGCAGGAGCTCCAGAACCAGCAGGAGCTTTAGAACCAGCAGGAGGTCCAGAACCAGCAGGAGCTCCAGAACCAGCAGGAGGTCCAGACCCAGCAGGAGCTCCAGACCCAGCAGGAGGTCCAGACCCAGCAGGAGCTCCAGATGCTCAGATCAGCGCCCTCCAGTGACCCGGCTGCAGCGAGCGGCCTCTAAAGTTTTTTTGGGGTTTTGGTTTCATTGAGCTTTCTGGAGTTTTCCATGGATCCGAGCGGCCTCACGTCGTCTCTAAACCTCCGTCCTCAACACCTCAGTTCACCGTCCAGACGAAGCAGCGGCCGGAGCTGGACGGCCGCCGTCGTCCTGACCAGAGCGGAGTCCAGACTTTCAGGGAGAGAAAACGCAGCGTGCAGCCTCGCCGCCGCTCGCCGCCGCTCGCTCAGGAAGGGCCAGACGTGGCTCTGAGGCAGACGGCCGTGACGGCGGGAGAAAAAGGAAGGCGGATCGATACGGATCCGCTTTGTTCCAGCAGAAAGAGAATACCTCCCAGAAAGACCCGTCAAAACCCTGCTCCCTTCACTCCGACAGAACCCTGAGGCCCCGCCAGACTCCAGCTCCAGAACAGACTCAGGTTCTTCACACTGCTCAGCGGTTCTGGATCAGGTCCTGTTCTGATGAGCTCTGCGCCACAGAGAACCTCTGAGGATCAGATGCTGATTCAGGATCACGGTCTGACAGATCAGCATGAGACCAGGAGACCAGACCAGGAGACCAGATCAGGAGATCAGACCAGGAGACCAGACTGAGGGACCAGGAGACCAGACCAGGAGACCAGAACAGGAGACCAGACTGAAGGACCAGGAGACCAGACCAGGAGACCAGAACAGGAGACCAGACTGAGGGACCAGGAGACCAGACCGAGGAACCAGACCAAGGTGTTCCTGCTGAGTCAGCGCTCTAGAAGCCGATAGGTCTGCTCGCAGCTGAGCGTCTGCCACAGGAGCATGGATCACCTGAACCGTCGGCTGAATCAGACGACAGCCATCAAGAACCAGGACCGACTGACGACTCAACGGAACCACAGAGACCACACTGGAGAGGAACCACAGGCCAGGCCTCAGCCACGCCTCCACCCGTCAGATCGGCCCTTCGGGGACGGAGTTTCTGGGTGGAGGTCATCGCAGAGCAGCTCAGAGGTGATGAGACAGTGTCAATTGTCCAGATTGGAAATGAGAACCGGTTCTCAACTCTGCCACCTGTTAAACACAATAAATCAGAGGACCGGGTGAAGACTGGGGAGGAAGAGTGGATCAGTGGGAGCAGCAGAGATTAGCTTTAGCTCTGGAGGACTGTGATATAGGAAGAGGAAGGAGACATGACTGGATCTAATGAGCGATGGCTCGTTGCTGGAGGAAGGCTGCAGGTGCTGAGATGAGAGGGACCAGACAGGACTACTCCAGATCTAGATCTGTTCAGGTCAGCAGAGAAAGCCTCTCAGCAGCGTTCTGCAGCAGCGAGTCGCCACTGGAGGAAAAGACGCTTCTCATGGTTTCCTGATGTCAGAGCCGAGCAGATCGGTTCAGAGTGGATCTGGATCTGGATCTGGATCTGGAGCTGGACCCAGCAGTCCACCTCAGGTGATCTGGATCCTTCCTGTGGCCTCGGAGAGTCTCTCCTGACGTTCAACCCGGCCTCGCCTCACAAGGCCTCTTACTGCCTCTCAGAACGACCAGACACCCGCTGTGGACTGAAACCACCAGAGTCTAGACCACGTCTGGATACTCTGACTAACTTCAGCCTCACAGAGCTGGAGGCACATCCGCATCAGGACATCAGGACATCAGGACAGAGCGCGAAACACAGTCCTGACGGGACAGTATGGAGACAGACGAAGAGCCGAGCAGACACTCATCGGTCTCAGGGTGAATCAAAGCTCTCAGCACGGCCAGGCCAGGGAGGCGCGTCTTCCCAGCATGCCACTGGTTCTTGTTTCAGAGTAACAGTCAGAAACACTTCTCTCTTCATTCCTTCCTGATTTGAGAACTACTGCTGCCAGAACTTCTGTTCTTCATTCTGTAATCAATAAAAACTGAACTCTAAACACAAAAACCCTTTAGTCCAGTTTGTGTCTGTTTTTTTTAACTTGGGAAACGTGGGCAGCCCCCTGGTGAAGGGGAGTTCCAGGCGGCGGTCCTGTGATGCCCCGCTGTCCTTGAGCGGCGAGTCATCAGCTAAAAAGCACGGCGGTCGTCTGGAGTCTGAACTGCTGAATCGGGGAAAGATGACGTTTCATCCACTTAGAAAAACTGCAATTCTCTTAAGTGATCCTAATTCAAGGACAGCCGGCTGCCGGGTCCGCAGCCAAGGCTCTGCAGCCGCTACAGTCGGTCGGGAACGGAGGAGCAGTGAGACTGTAGAGCGTCGTCACGGCGACCGGTGGTGTCGTGAAGACGGATGGTTCAGCATGTTAAAGAAGAAGCCGGCAGGTTCAGGAGCGTCGTTCTGTCCTGCAGACAGAGCTGCTAGCTACATGCTAGCTACATGCTAGCTACATGCTAGCTACATGCTAGTCAGTGTCTTCAGCCAATACAGTTTTAACAATCTAGACCTGTCTGACACCATCCGGTCTCCAGGAGACCAAGGTGGTTTTCTGAGCTGCATGTTTTCAAGACTCCAAAGACACAAAACACATGAGAAACTCAAACCAACATCTCGACTCACGAACAGGACCGTGAGTCCAGATCCCTGAGAGGAACCACATCCAGGCTCAAAGACTCCTCCATCCAGCCACCAGGTCCTCTACACCCTATAGACGAAACACTCCGGACCCTCTGGACCCTGTAGACCGTCTGGACCCTCTGGACTGTATGGACCCTCATGACCCTCTAAAGGCTCGTCCATGCTTCCAACGTCCGCGTCCACTTTGGAGCCTCCGCTCCACCGATGAGCATGAGCTTTCTCCCAGGATGCATTCTGGGCTAGGCTGAGCGTTCCATGCAGGCCACTGATCCACGGATCCTGGAGAAGCTTTTCCAGCTGCAGACGGTTTATCTGCTCCTTTATTACAGATTATTTAGAGAAAATGAAGCACATACTGTGCATTGATACTTAATGATAACCTACTGCAGAGTTTATTTCACCTTTTTTCCTGTTTCTGAATGGCGGGGCGCCGCCGGAGCGATCAGATGCTTTGAGTTCTGTCGGCAGAGCTTCTCCTGCTCTCTGGGCGTCTCTGTGGAGCCACCCCTCTGCAGCTCCGTCCGCCGTCACTTTTACCGTCATGGTTTGTTTGCTGTGGCGCTCTGGCGCATGAGCATACCGGCGCCACCTGGCAACGCGGTCACAAATTCCGGCTGCTGCGCGGACGTCCGCGGATCGGTCCGCCGGACCCCAGCGGACAGGAATTCATGACGATTTTTACTGATTTTAACTGTCTACAACAAACGCTCTGGACCTCCTGGACCCAGTAGGCCAGGTCCTGGACACCAAACCCTCTAGACCCTCTGGATCCTCTGAACCTCCTGGAACTTCTAGAACCTCTAGAACAAACCCTCTGGACCTCCCGGTCCCTCTAGAGCAGACCTCGTGGACCTTCTGGACCTTCTGGACAACATCCTGTAGACCCTCTGGATCCTCCGGACCCTCTGGACTGTATGAACCCTCATGACCCTCTAGAGTCTCTGGACCCTCCAGAACAGACCAGACCTGCAGGACCTTCTGGACCCTCCGGATCAAACCCATTTAAACTACACTCAACTTTTCATTTCACTCAATAACATCTTCAGGATTACAGGAACTGGACTCCAGGAGCACCGAGGATTTGATTTATTTGTTTATTTTGTTCCATTCTGAAAGTAAAGTACCGTTTACATGTGAACTGATTCAGTACCAGATCCCCGTACCGGTACTCAGTGGCACCACTTTCATTACTTTGTGTGTTTGTGTGGTAAATGTTAATTTGTTGCAGGCTGCAGCAGCTAGGGTATGCTAGCGTGTTAGCAGAGGCTCGCGTGCTAACGGATGGTGGCGTGCTAACGGATGGTGGCGTGCTAACGGATGGTGGCGTGCTAACGGTTCCAAAGCAGCAGCTGTGGCCGTAGACCTGAAGCTGCTTAAACTCTGCACTGCCCAGCCTGCTCCAGCAGCAGCCAGCAGATCTGCGTCTTATTTTGAAAAGCGGAGCCGCGCTCTGTTGTTGTTAGCTCCTGACGTCATGACGGTCTCCGTCTGCAACGCTGCATTCAGGTCCGGCATGGAGAATCCCCTACTCTTCCCCTCCCTCACAGTCACAAGGATGTGTTCAGGTTCCTGTGGTGGTTTGACAGGAAGCAGATCCTCCTCCAGCCTGAGGCGGTGTGCGGAGCGGTGCGGGTCCAGAGCTATATTTAACGCGTCCGTCCGGCAGTCGGACAGCTGTGGGGAACAGCTGGCGCTCGGTGGAGCGCCGGGCCGCCGGCTAAAGCCCCGCCCTCGTGCACGCCTGTCGTTCTGGCTCAGCGGCTTCGTGGTGAGTCTCCATGGCGCCGGAGACGGACAATCACTGCTCGTGTCAATCACAAAGACTTCCAGCTACGTCTCGGCTCGCTGATACGCGTCCCCCGGCCCGGACCGCCGCTCCGTCCGTCTCCAGATCACCGCACCCATCCGGCGGCGAGCGCTGGATAAGGAACGACATAAACAAGGACAGCAAAGTTCCGACAACGGCTTCTGCTGCAGACGCTGTCACGGCGTGGACGGCTCTGAGACGCAGATGTTAACAGTCAGATCCCAGTGTGACGCTGCAGCGAGGGACGGCCGACTGCAGACGGCCGCAGAACCAGCAGCGCCGCCTTTCATCCTCAGCAGAACAGGGTTTTATAACTTCCTGTCAGCAGCAGCTACACCTGCACAGCGTCAGTCAGTCTGAGGATCAACCCCTCCTCACCGTCAGCACCGCAGACGCCATCAGCATCCCAACGCTCCAGTGTGAGGAGCTCTCGCTCTGAGGCGGGGATTCAATTACCTCCATTACCTTCAAAATAAACTTCGTGACTCATTAAAACCCAGAGAGAAAATCCAGTGTGACGTTTTCCTCTTCAGGAAAAATAGTTAAAGATGAAAACCAGTCATTAAACTCTGAGGGTCAGTACTCTGAGGGTCAGTACTCTGAGGGTCAGTACTCTGAGGGTCAGTACTCTGAGGGCCAGTACTCTGAGGGTCAGTACTCTGATTTACTCTGACGGTCAGTACTCTGAGGGTCAGTACTCTGACAGTCAGTACTCTGAGAGTCAGTACTCTGATTTACTCTGACGGTCAGTACTCTGAGGGTCAGTACTCTGAGGGTCAGTACTCTGAGGGTCAGTACTCTGAGGGTCAGTACTCTGAGGGTCAGTACTCTGAGGGTCAGTACTCTGATTTACTCTGACGGTCAGTACTCTGAGGGTCAGTACTCTGACAGTCAGTACTCTGAGAGTCAGTACTCTGATTTACTCTGACGGTCAGTACTCTGAGGGTCAGTACTCTGAGGGTCAGTACTCTGATTTACTCTGACGGTCAGTACTCTGAGGGTCAGTACTCTGAGGGTCAGTACTCTGAGGGTCTACACATTTTCTGGCTTCACCTCTTCTGCAGCCTGCTGGAGGGGAGCAGCTGGTCAGAGTTCCATGGAGACTCTGAAAGTTCCACCTGACCTCCACCCGACCCCCGGAGCAGCCCCCCTGCTCCCAGGGGTCAGAGGTTGCGGCCGCCCCCCCTGCATGGGAAGGGTCTACCTCTAGATCCTGACCAGACCAGGTCTACCTCTAGATCCTGACCAGACCGGGTCTACCTCTAGACCCTGATCGGCCCGGGTCTACCTCTAGACCCTGAACTCAAATCACGTCAAGTCCAACTTCAAAACTGTGTCAGACACTGTCGCAACATTAAAAAGTGAATTATATCAATTAGCTACAAAGAGCCAATCAGACGACTGCAGCAGTAATTCCAATGGATGATGGGAAATAAATGACGTCTGCAGGGAGGAGGCGGGCTCCAGACGCTCCTCACAGGTCGGGTAACGTTCTCTAACGTTCTCCGTGTTCTGCGTCTGGAACGGAAGATCAGTGGCTCGGAGTCTGCAGCTGTCGGTCGGAGCCCCCCTACCTGAGGACCACGCGGCGTTAAAGAGGCTGTTGAACGGATTTAAAGACGGCGCCGAGGAGCAGCGTCTGGGCGGCCAACATCCTGCTCAGAAACAGGGAGGACCACACAGAACAAAAACACAGGAGCCACCTGGAGCCAGACCAGGAAAGGTCTCAGCGCCGTAACGGCAGGGTCAAAGGTCAGATGACCCTCAGGAGCAAACCTGGACCTGACCTCAAACACATCGCTCGACAGTCTTTATGAACAGTTCCAGTCCGGTTTCCGTCCCGCCACAGCACTGAAACGGCTCTATTAAAGGTCACAGACGACCTTCTAATGGCAGCCGACCACGGTTTGATCTCCATCCTCATCCTCCTCCATCTGAGGCGTCCTTCCACACCGTCTCTCCTTCCATCCTGCTCAGTGGACTCTCTCACCCCCCTTCTCTGGTTTCACTCCTCCCTCACTGGAGCTCTCAGCTCATCACCTCTTAGCCTCCCCGTCACTCCTGGCGTGCCCCAGGGCTCCGTCCTGGGGCCCCTCCTCTTCGTCATTTACCTCCTTCCCCTCGGCAACATTTTCTGTAAACATGGTATTAACTTTCACTGCTACTCGGAGACACCCAGCTCTCTCTCTCTAAGCCTGACTCCACTCTCCCCCCTCCTCTCTCACCCTCTGCATCTCTGAAATCAAATCTTAATTCACCTCAAACTTCCTGAAACTAAACAGTGATAAAACAGAACTTCCCCTTCTTCTTGGCACCAAGTCCTCAGTGTCCAGATCTACCAGGCTGTCCCTCACAGTGGACAGCTCCACAGTGTCCAGATCTACCAGGCTGTCCCTCACAGTGGACGGCTCCACAGTGTCCAGATCTACCAGGCTGTCCCTCTCAGTGGACAGCTCCACAGTGTCCAGATCTACCAGGCTGTCCCTCTCAGTGGACAGCTCCACAGTGTCCAGATCTACCAGGCTGTCCCTCTCAGTGGACGGCTCCACAGTGTCCAGATCTACCAGGCTGTCCCTCACAGTGGACAGCTCCACAGTGTCCAGATCAACCAGGCTGTCCCTCTCAGTGGACAGCTCCACAGTGTCCAGATCTACCAGGCTGTCCCTCTCAGTGGACAGCTCCACAGTGTCCAGATCAACCAGGCTGTCCCTCTCAGTGGACAGCTCCACAGTGTCCAGATCTACCAGGTTGTCCCTCTCAGTGGACAGCTCCACAGTGTCCAGATCTACCAGGCTGTCCCTCTCAGTGGACAGCTCCACAGTGTCCCCTCCCCTCAGGGTAGAGTCTGGGTGTCGTCCTCCACAGCTCACTCTCTTCCCACATTAATAACATCACTCGGTCTGCACACTTCCTACCCCTCTCTCGCCCCTCTCTCACTCCTCTCTCACCGTCTCTCAGTGATCCAAAGTCCAGATCATCATCAAGATTCTTCTGTTTACATTTAAAGCCATCCTCTCGCCCCCCAACTGTCTGAGCAGCAGCTTCACACTGGAGGCATAAAGCTGCTCAGTGTTGGCGTGGTGACCTCTGACCCCAGCATTCAGTTCACCAGGAAAACCTGGAGGAGCTTCTCAGCAGAGAACCGTCAGCAACTGCAAGGACAGGTTTCTGTAGAGAGAACGGTGGAGAACATCGTCCAGGACTGGGACCAGGACCAGGGGAACCTGGACTGGGACCAGGACCAGGGGAACCTGGACTGGGACCAGGACCAGGGGAACCTGGACTGGGACCAGGACCAGGGGAACCTGGACTGGGACCAGGACCAGGGGAACCTGGACTGGGACCAGGACCAGGAGAAGCTGGACTGGGACCAGGACCAGGGGAAGCTGGACTGGGACCAGGACCAGGGGAACCTGGACTGGGACCAAGACCAGGGGAACCTGGACTGGGACCAGGACCAGGAGAAGCTGGACTGGGACCAGGACCAGGGGAAGCTGGACTGGGACCAGGACCAGGGGAACCTGGACTGGGACCAGGACCAGGAGAAGCTGGACTGGGACCAGGACCAGGGGAACCTGGACTGGGACCAGGACCAGGGGAACCTGGACTTGGACCAGGACCAGGAGAAGCTGGACTGGGACCAGGACCAGGGGAACCTGGACTGGGACCAGGACCAGGGGAACCTGGACTGGGACCAGGACCAGGAGAACCTGGACTGGGACCAGGACCAGGGGAACCTGGACTGGGACCAGGACCAGGGGAACCTGGACTGGGACCAGGACCAGGGGAACCTGGACGGGGACCAGGACCAGGAGAACCTGGACTGGTAGTGGCTCTGGTTGAAGCTCCTCCATCATGCTTTCCCTCGTTTCAGAATGTTTTCTAAAGTTCCACCTTCGGAGCCGTTTTCTGAAAACGTATTTTCAGCGGCGCCCTCCTTGTGGAATCTGACCTCTAGAGGGCAGCAGACATTTACTGTTTCCATGGAAACGCCATCCTATAAACAAGGCCTGAATGGGAAAGCTTGTCGTGACCCCTGACTGAGGTCAGGGAGGTCACTGAGGTCACCGTCAGGGCTGAGCGACCTGAGCGGGTGAAAACGCTGGACGACGCAGAGACACAGCCGGGCTACCTTTGAACTTGTGGAAGACGGCCCAGAGCTCGGCGATGTCGGTGGCGAAGGTGATGTCGGTGTCCAGGACGATGACCCGGTGCAGGTCGGAGGGCAGCGTCTTGGTGAGCACCAGCTTCATCAGCCCGTAGATCCCCGAGTAGTGCTTGTTCGGGATCCACGACACTTCGGACTGGAGGCAGCGGAACGATTCCATTAGAGCCGGCGGATCCCGGCGGATCCCGGAGAGCGTCGGCAGTCCCAGCGGCGACCACCGGGGGCGCTCGCCCTCCTCACCTTCAGCTCGTCGGCGTCGTAGAAGTCCACCCGGACCGCCGGGACCATCCAGGTGTGGAACAGCGAGGACAGGATCTGCTGGGCGATGGCGTCGGTGATGAAGTGGAAGTGAAGCGGGTTCCGCCTGCGCACACACACACACACACACACACACACACACACACACACACACACCGGCGGTCAGACTCCAACATGAACGTCCTCCTCAGAGAGTCCCGACCACAGACCCTCCAGGAGGAGACAGGGGGACGGACGGAGACAGGAAGACGGAGAGCGTACCTGTGGAAGAGGACGGACTTGACCAGCGTCACCACGTCCCGGCTGGCGTTGTACCCGGCACACACGATGGCCACGTGGATGGTCTGAGGACGAGACAGAGGGAGACAGAGGGACGGTCAGGACGGCTGAAGCAGAGGACGACCCGTCCAGCGTCCCGCCGTCTCACCTCACACTTGTCCACGGCCGGCTGCTGGACGCAGTCGGAGCCATTTCCCGCCGCCGCCTTCTGTCCCTCGTTGTCTCCCGTCCCCTCCTCCGAGTGGGTGCGGCTGTGGTTTCCATGGCGACCGGCGGCGGGGAGGCGGGCCGCCGGGCTCCTGGGGGGCCGGCTCAGCTCCCGGCGCAGCGCCCGGTTCTCCTCCTCCACCGCCCGCACCCGCAGCTCCAGCGCCTGCCGCTCGCCGGCGCCGCCCGGAGGCGTGGAGGACTGGGCTTCCAGCGGAGACAGGGGGAGGGGCTTCACTGTGGGGGGGCAGGAGGTCAACGTCAGGAGCTGCACCTCTTCCTGCTGTCAGCTAAAGCACAGTTCATATCCAGTTATGTTTCGATATATCTTCACTGTTTCCCGGCCCAGCTCTAATCACCAGCGTCAGCGTCAGGTCAGCGTCAGGTCAGCGTCAGGTCAGCGTCAGCGTCAGGTCAGCGTCAGCGTCAGCGTCAGCGTCAGCGTCAGCGTCAGCGTCAGCGTCAGCGTCAGGTCAGCGTCAGCGTCAGCGTCAGCGTCAGGTCAGCGTCAGCGTCAGCGTCAGCGTCAGCGTCAGGTCAGCGTCAGCGTCAGCGTCAGCGTCAGGTCAGCGTCAGCGTCAGCGTCAGCGTCAGCGTCAGCGTGTCAGCGTCAGGTCAGCGTCAGCGTCAGGTCAGTGTCAGCTCTACTTCCACTGCAGCAAACAGAGACAGTCACACCAAACCTGAAGACTCTCAGCAGAGAGAGACTTCACAGTAATAAATGATATCAGAAAGTCATTTAAAGCTTTAAAACAGGAGCAATAAACCCAGATGAAGGCAGGAGGGAGCGTTAGACACTAAAGGAAGAATAAAACATCCATAAGAGGCAACAGGAAGCTGGAATTAAACTTTCTCTCTGAAGGGAGGAGATTCTGGTCCCAGAAAAATGATTTTTTAATCTGAATCAAATCTACAGCGAGTCCTGAGGTCTTTAGAGCCAGGCTCGACTGAGGGTTTGAGTCCTAAAACACAGCGTCTCAGCTCACGTCACGTTATTGATCCTGGTTCTCATAAATAAAAGGTTTTCCAGGACGGTTCGTCTGTCATCCTGAAAGCAGCCAGCCGGGACGCTCCAGGAGTTCTGATGATGAACAGACCGGAAATAATCCGACGGCGGTGGCGGCGAGTGGAGGGACAGTTCAGCATCCGGGATGCACTGAGCCGCAGCACGCCCAGCTGTTCCCAGCTGTTAATAATCACTTAATCATCTCTTAATAATCTGTTAATCTGTTGATGACCGTCTGTAATGTTATTAATCTGTTAATAATCTCATTTTCCCGTCAGCGTTTCGTTCACATCTGAGTCCTCCTGTTGGACTCGGCACCGATCCGTCCTCAACAGCAGGCAGAGAAGCTGGAGAGGACCGCCAGGACCCAAACATCAGCTGCCAGAACCAGTCAGAACCAGACGACCAGAGACAGACGATGAGAACCTGAGTCCAACTACAGAAACATCCCCTGGTCATGTACTGGACCAGGTACTGGACCAGGTACTGGACCATGTACTGGACCAGGTACTGGACCAGGTACTGGACCAGGTACTGGACCAGGTACTGGACTGGATATCAGCACCAGTATCGGTGCGTTCCTAGATTCCAGGGTTAAAACATGACAGGTGCAGTTTCCTTATTACTTGTGTCAGGCCATCTCGCAGGCCTGCTGTGGCCTGTTTTGGTCCGTGGGCCACAGGTTTGACACCCCGGTTCTGAGGCATTAAGGGACACAGCTTCTCTTTAGTGACCCACGAACAGGACCGCCCGGTTTGAGAGGAGCCGGCGCTCTGCTGGGCTTCAGGCCGTTCAGCAGGACCACATGAAGAAACGAGGCCTGATGTTTCCCAACAAGACGGTCCAGCTCCAGGAGGAAACACACCTCCGCTCCGACTCTACGTTCAGTCTGACCGTCTCCTTTCCAGTGAGCGTCAGGCTGCGATAAAACACCAGAATACAGACGCTTCAGGTAGAGGTATATGAAATCCGTTTTATTTTTTCCCAAATTCCGTTTTTTCCGTTTTAATATTTCTGAATTTGGTATTTTGTTTTTTATGCTCATTTTTACCATTAAAAAAAGGTGTCTGGTAAGTGGAAATGAATAAATGTCCACAATTTAATAGGATATAACAGTCCATTTAATGTTTAAAGTCCTGCAACAAAGAAATACTTTTCAATTAGTCGCATGCGTCTTTGTGAGTCCAGTCCACGGTACGTTGACAGTGTTTACAAAAAAGCTTTTCCCCTGAGGCATAAAAGTCCGTGTACTGTTCTGCTCTGTATTTAGCGCTTAGCGTGGAGTTTCATAACTTTTTTGAATGTGTGAGAGGGGAGGGAGCAGCTGGCTTGGACATGGTGTTGTTGCGTCGCGTCTCGTCGCGGCTGGAACGCGCGTTCACGTTTGTTTTCAATTGTATTTTGACGCAAAATCGCGGAAAGCATTTGGCGGTGTGAACGCAGCTTTAGCATGTTAGCAGCGCTGTGGAAGTGACGTACACGTTGCAGCAGCTCGGGCGGTCCCCCCGGCATGTTTGCTTTGCACTATAAGGTTCCATTTTCTCCCGAAAACTGAATTTCGGACCAGATTAGGACGAATTCCGCAATATTCCGCGTTTTATTCCAATTCCGTTTTTATTGGTCATTTCCGCGATTCCGTCCGCGATTCCGTGAACACGGATTTCATATGGCTCTAGCTTCAGGCTGAAACACCTGGAAACGGCGAGAAATGGCGACAAACCGTCCGTCTCTTTTCCTGAGCTGCGACTGGAGGGTGGAGGCTCCAGCTGAGCGTCTCTTCCTGCTGACGAGGAGCCGAATCAGTCCCAGACCTCAGACTGTCAGCTGGTCCGCCTCACACTCTGCCTCACACTCCGCCTCACACTCCGCCTCACACTCGGCCTCACACTCGGCCTCACACTCGGCCTCACACTCGGCCTCACACTCGGCCTCACACTCGGCCTCACACTCCGCCTCACACTCCGCCTCACACTCCGCCTCACACTCCGCCTCACACTCTGCCTCACACTCTGCCTCACACTCTGCCTCACACTCTGCTGAGCTTCAGCTTCAGACATGGGACTGGGTCCAGGAGGACTGGGTCCAGGAGGACTGGGTCCAGGAGGACTGGGTCCAGGAGGACTGGGTCCAGGAGGACTGGGTCCAGGAGGACTGGGACGAGAAGGACTGATGGGATCAGAGACAGACTGAAACAGAAGCAGGAGTCAGGCCTGAGAAATCTGAGCTGCTGAACGTCTCCTGGTCTGAATCCCGTCCAGAACGGATACCCTGCAGCCTCAGTGTGTGTGTGTGTGTGTGTGTGTGTGTGGGGGGGGGGACCAGCAGGGAACCAGGAGACAACCAGCTGAAACCAGCTGCAACCAGCAGGGAACCAGGCGGCCATTCCTGTTCTTCTGATCCAGTCTGGGTCACAACCAGGAACTCGGTCCAGGCTAAAAGCTGTGATGAAGACCAGGAAGCCCCCGGTACCTCAACCCCCCGCCCTCCTGGTAGAGCTTTCCCCCTGCTGCTCCACCCTCTGGAACCCTCTGGAACCCTCTGGAACTCTCTCCTCCCATTACCCATCAGACACTGCTCTGACCTCTGACCTCTGCTCATTCAGCTCTCTCTTGAAAACACAGCTGGTCCAGGTCGGGTGTCATGTGTGAGGCAGCAAGCTGCTGTAGTTGACAGTAATGTTTTTCCTAACTGGGGTCAGCAGCAGCTCTGTGACCTCTGACCTCCCGAGTGGACGGCGGCCGTCATGACAGCAGATGTGAGTGACGAGCGGCTGAAGCTGCTCAGGATCTGAGGCGGAGAAATCCTGCTGTCGACCGGAAGTGATTTTTTTTTTTTTTTTTTTTTAATAAAAGGCCGTTCTCTCCACAGACCATGATGAGGCAGGTGTCAAATTACCAGCTGTAAGTTGGCATGATGGAGAAGGACCAGGATTTATGGACTAAATGAATAAAATCCATCTTCATCTCATCACATTGTTTCTCCCTGGGTCATTTTAACAACTTTCCACCACATTAATTCCTGAGTTTTAACTAATTTATCAAATAAAGAGAATCAGAGTCCAAACTAAAGAGCCGGTTGTCCCTGAGGGCGGTCCTGGTGTTCATTACCCAGAGTTCCCTCAGAGCGGCGGTGAAAACGTTTGTCTCCTGCAGCCACGAGATAAGAAACTCTGTCAGATTCCTCACTGAACTCAGATAAGTGTGTTTATTCCTGCAAACATGTGGGAGCGCTGCGGACGCCTGTGATCCGGATCGACACTGGAAGAAGTCCTGACCAGACCGACACAGGGATGTCTCACTGTTCTGGACTGATGTGGACTCTGGACCCAGAACCAGCCGGTCCGGCCCGCTTTCCTCCTGGTTCTGGGACTGATGGGAAGATTAGAGCTGTGATGGAGGCTGCTGCTCTGTCAGCTCCTCTTTAATCATCCCTTCATTTCCTGAAACACGACACATTTACCGGAGCTCCCAGGACGGATCTGAGCTCTGAAGAATCTCCGTGTCCTCATGGACCGCCGGCTCCGGATCGGCTGGTCTGGATTCTCAGCCGGACGCCGCAGAGGGAAGTGGCGGCACACTGTTCCCGTCTCGCCTCCAGCCTCCAGCCGGCTCCTCTCACGACTTATCACGCTCCCGGCTCCACGACTGCACTGCCAAATCCAATAATTACTTTCCAGACGCGGTGGCTGTTGCATTATGGGAGCGTATTCACATACAGTCTCCAGCGACTGTGACCTCCAGTCCAAATTGTCATTTTAATCATAATTAATAACGGCACAACAGCAGCCTTTCAGTCCGGCCAGTCAAAGTCATTAAAGGCTCCAGGAGCTGCTGGACTGAACTGTCTGCAGGAAGCAATCAGCTGTGGACAGGCCTCAGAGAGTCCTCAACGTCCTCCAGGAGACGCAGGACGGACGGGGCAGTCTGCAGGAAGTGACTTCCTGTCAGCGTCCAGCAGCGAGTCCGACGCCAGAACAGAGCTGCTGAACAGAGCAGCTGCAGAGCAACAGGACAGCTGCAGAGCTGCAGAGCTGCAGAGCTACAGAACTACAGAGCAACAGGACAGCTGCAGAACTACAGAGCAGAACAGCTGCAGAGCTACAGAACTACAGAACAGCTGCAGAGCAACAGGACAGCTGCAGAGCTACAGAACAGGACAGCTGCAGAGCTACAGAGCTACAGAACTACAGAAAGGCTGCAGAGCTACAGAGCTGCAGAGCAACAGGACAGCTACAGAGCTGCAGAGCTGCAGAGCAGCAACCAGAACCTGAGCAATAAAAGAAAAAAGGAAGTGGCAGACGATCAGTCAAGTCAGAATCTAAGGTTCAACACAGAAACAAGTCCCTGGACAAAACCGGATTCCAGGCAGCAGGTGGATCTCCAGGAAGGTCCTGCTGAGCTGCAGTACGGCCCGGAGATCGAACCGGTGACCCACGTGGGGAGCGTTCGGTAGAGTCAGACACGTCTTACCTTGAAAGCTCCCGACCGACAGGTAGAGCCAGGTGAGCGCCGGGATGAAGAGCAGGGCGAGCGAGGCCACCAGGAACTTCCTGCGCCCGCGACACATTCCCAGCATCCTCTGGGCCGAAGCGGGCGGAGACAGAGGTGGGGGGACCTCTATGTGGGGAGCAGCTGCCGTCCAGGCGGAGTCATGGCACTGAGAGACAGAGACAGACAGAGACAGAGACACGTCACACCAGGACGTTGGAGACACTCCCAGCAGCGAGCCGGGACGGAGCGACCGGCAGAACCGCAGCCACACTTTGAACACAGCGTCCTGAAGACCCCTTCTGGAGACGATGTGGTTTCCTCAGGGGGTCCCAGAGCACAGGGAGGAGCACCTGACCTGACCCCTGACCCCTGACCCCCGGGTGCAGTACAGACTGTAGAGGGAGTGGCGGTTCAGAAGGACGTGTGCGAGTACGAAGCCCTTCTGCCTCCAGCCGAGCTCCAGGGAGTCCAGCATATGAGAATCACAGAGGCCGGTCCGACTCACTGATCCGGCCTGATGACCCGGACTAATGAGCTAATCTGAGTCTGGATCAGCGCTGCAGATCCCAGAAGCCTCATGACCTGGTCTCCGTCCAAATCCTCTTCCCGCCAGAACCACGTTGGTCCAATTACCCGCCTGGCCTCAATAGATTTTTAATCTCCGCCGGCGCCTGCCCGGGGCTGGAGCATAATACCCCGGCTGGCGCCCGGCGCACGTGCACGTGCACGAGCGTGCTGGCAGGTGCACGAGTCGCCACGCCGATTAGCACCGTGCAGCCCGGCAAAACGCCGCAGCGGCGGCAGGAAGAGTCTCCAGTGTTCCACCAATCAGAGAGTCCTGCAGCCGGGCCGAAGACACGGGTCAAACCGGGAGACGGGAGACAAACTGGTGGGACAGCAGAGCTCTGATTGGTGGACTGCTTGACCTCTGACCCCTGAGATATGAGCTGCTGCTGCACTCGCTCATCTACAAGGCAAATGCTGCGTCAACACATTTAAGAGCTGATCAGAGGAGAGAGCAGAGCAGAGGAGACCATGAAGGACCAGGACCAGCAAGACCAGGACCAGCAGGACCAGCAGGACCAGCAGGACCAGCAGGACCAGCAGGACCAGCAGGACCAGCAGGACCAGCAGGACCAGCAGGACCAGGACCAGGTCCAGCAGACGAGTGTCAGGCTGTCTCCCCATTCTGTCTCACTAGCTGCATTTCCATTAAACGTCTTTGCAAAATAAATCAAAGTTTCACTAAAGCAGAGTAATTTGCTGCCGTTTCCACTGATGAGCCGTAGACCTGGTCCCAGGAGGCTCTGCTGAGAGGACAAAACTTTTAGCATTTTCCTCTGCATGTCGCTGCTGTCTGCGTCCAGGGACGGTGGTTCTATTTTTCTGTCGTGATGTGTGAAACGTTTTCCGTGTCAGCGGCCACTTCAGGGTTGCCAGATCTGACTCAGTTTCCAGTACAATGGAAAATCTGCCCAACTCAATACCCTGATTTTCATCATGAAAACAGGCCATGATCACACAGCTCCAGCTCCGCCGCCGCCGCCGCCGCCAGGCCTTCCCTCACAGACCAACAGTCTGTTAATAGAAAGTGCAGTTTTCCATCCAGGGCTCAGCAGAGAACGGCTGCGTGTCGACAGTAAGTGATGAGCCATGATCGCGAGCGCCGTGGCTTATGGGTGGAAACAGGCCGGAGGGGACGCAGAGCGCCTGACTGAACCGTTCTCTGGAGGAAGGATCTGCAGACGCAGGGAAACACCTGAAAACGGCGTTTTTACAACAGAGCAGAAACACAAACAGGCTTCACTCATCAGTACTTCATCCAGAGGACCCGATGGAGGCGGAGGTGTTCCCATCGCTTCCAGGAGTCCAAAGACGAGAGTTTAACTCTAATCGGAGGAAAATCAGTCACTCCATATGGAAAACCACCAAAAGTAAGATCAAACCAAAGCACATGTTCAGCACAGACGGCTCTACAGCAGATAAACAGAAACCATTCTTATAGCAGCTCCTCAAACAAACGGACCAATCAGGTGAAGCGATGAGAAGAAGACCTCGTCTCACTGTCTTCATCAGTTTAACCAGTTTTTCATGATGAGTCTGGAGGAAACCAGAAGAAGAAGCGCAGGACTGAAGCATCAGGCCGCTGAGGCGGTGAGAGGAGGGACGTTCTCTCCATCACGGCGCCTCCTGAGCAGCAGACCTCCAGCAGCCGTCCGGGTCCGCCGGGTCCGGACCAACCCGGTCCAAAGAGACGGGTCTCCACTGAACGTCTAGAGCGGCGTTCAGAGACACTCTGCTGAGTCTAATGATGTTCAGGGTTTATTTTCTTGTGCTGGAGGTTAATATCATCTAAAGACATCAGAATCACTGAGGGAGTGAAGGGAATGTGGAACACCTGAAGCAGAGGAAGTGGACCTGCTGGTCAGCAGCTATGCAGATGATGTGAAGCTCTCTCTCTCTCCTGGGTGGAGTCTGTCCAGCGGTTAGTCCCACGTCCAGAGGACGGTCCAGTAGGTACTGACGGAGGAGGGTGGTGCTGGGGGGAGGGGTTCTGATCAGAGCCAGGTGGAGGAGGTGTAGCTGAATCACCGTGTTAATCGTTTTATCCCGTTTTCACCGAGGAGGAATTGATTAGTCGAACTCTTTAAATTAAAGTTAATCCAAAAAATGAGTGAATTCATGAGAATATCTGAGCCTCATCTCCTACAGCGGAACTTCCTGCAGAAGCATGGACGGTTCTCCGCGTTCTCCAGTTAATGTTTATTGTTCTCTGGTCTCATTACTAAAACCGACAGCACTCACTAGAGGACCAACAGGAGAACTGAGCGGTTTTCAATCGATCAAGCTTTATTTATGGAGCACTTTTCATACAAACAAAAATTGCAACACCAAGTTGTTTTCAGTGTTTCTGACTTTTCCATTTTCAAAACGTTGCTTCAGAAACATGAAACTTCTGTGGAGCCAGAACACACAGACGCCGTTTCACCACAAACTTCAGCTGCTGCTTCAGCTGAGACGGAGGGACCGGAGGGTCAGCGAGACCGGCAGATCCTGCAGACATGTCCAGCCTCCACCCTGCGGGGACGCAGGCGGGTGGAGGACAGAGGGGACATCTGGGTGTAGAGCTGCGTCTTTAGCCTTACAGCTGATGATGAGGATGATGAAGTTTAAAACGGATATTCCAGGGCCGGTCCAGCTCTGCCGTCTGTCTGAGGACTGTGAGCCTGAAGCTCTCAGGGGGTCTGGGGGGGTCTGGGAGGTCTGGGGGGGTCCTGGAGGCAACACGTGGACCAAGCAGCAGAGCCAGCCTAGTCTGGACCGAACAGGGACTGACAGGACTGACCTCCATCTTTAAAACCAGAACAGAGCAGCTGATCAGGGCCAGTTTCAGGAGGACCGGGGCCCAGCGGTGCCGACGGGAGCCGGTCAGCATCCGCTAGAGAGGACACCTTAACCGTCCTGTAACCGGGGTCACGTGACCTTTGACCTCTGCTCCCATGTCGATCAGGACTCCGTCGTCTCAGGGCGGTGCAGACCCGGCTCCTCGCTGTCCCTCTGCAGATCCTATCTGTGGACAACCGAGCCGGTCCTCCTCCTGGGGGTTCAGGTCTCTGAGGTTCACCACAGTCCAAATCTTAACTCGCTTCAGTCACGTCTCAGCAGGCGGGACATGTTTGTCTATGAAGAACAGAAAACTAAAACGCACACTCGCACGCACGCACGCACACTCGCACGCTCGCACGCTCGCACGCACGCACGCACGCTCGCACGCACGCACGCTCGCACGCTCGCAGCTGACAGCAGATCACAGACCTGTTCACCATCTGCTTGGTGAAGGTTCCCTCACTGCTGGAGCCAATAGACCTGGACCCTGACCCTGACCCTGACCCTGACCCTGACCCTGACCCGGGTCCTCCGGGTCCAGCAGCGGACCACAGACTGTCTCCAGGACACCAGAGTGAGCGCTGGAGTTCCACAGGGCTGCTCCTGGGCCCACTCCTCTTCGCCCTGCGACCGCAGGAGAACGCCGCCGTGTCCGCGGCGTCAGGGCGTCATGATGGAGCCAACATGGCCGCTCGGCGCTCGTCTGGCACCGCAGTTCACCAGAGGAAGCTCTGGGGGCAGCATCGCTCATCCCAGCAGCATGACCTCTGACCCCGCAGGGCAGCGTGACCTCTGACCCCGCAGGGCAGCTGTCCAGCAGATACTCTGCAGGAGGGGCGGAGCCAGATTCTGAGCAGCGCTGCCGTCCCCCCGGAGACCCTCACCAGACGCCGTCCGGGTAGAACCCAGACCGCCAGCCGGACCAGACCAGCGCTGCAGGACACGCCCCTCTCCATCACCGAGGCGACCACTGGCTGAGGGAGAACATGCAGCTCCGCCGAGCAGCAGCCGTCCCCGCACCCAGTCCTCCACCACACTGGACCGCAGGACCCGGCCAGGCCACTAGCGGGCGCTGTGGTCTCACACCGTCTCTGTCCTCCTATCAGTGTGTGTGTGTGTGTGTGTGTGTGTGTGTGTGTGTGTGTGTGTGTGTGTGTGTGTGTGTGTGTGTTCTCTGCATGGGAAACACTGCTGATGAATTCGGCCCTAAACGGCTAAAAGTGCAGAGTTCTCCCAGCATGGACTGCAGAATCGAGAAACTCCTCCCAGAGTGCAATGAGCCATCCAGAACCCAGACCAGGACAGTCCAGACCAGGAGAGTCCAGACCAGGAGAGTCCAGACCAGGAGAGTCCAGACCAGGAGAGTCCAGACCAGGACAGTCCAGACCAGGACAGTCCAGACCAGGAGAGTCCAGACCAGGAGAGTCCAGACCAGGAGGCCACAAAGACCAAACCAGTGAAGGACTATCCTGGGGAAAACCCATAAAGAAGGAGAACCTGCAGACTGAAACAGGAAGAAACCAGCGATCTCTGGACGGGGCTGATTCTGGACCGTGTCCACAGGGCTGACAGCCGCCGGACGGATCCAGAAGCTTCTCCAGACCCCTGACTCCCTGCGAGGAACAGAGAACCGGGTCTGGGACCTCTGAGGCCACGTTCCCCGCTCTCCTGGTCTCCTCACCTGAGGCCGCGGTCCTGGTTTCAGCCCCGCTGTCTGGAGCTGCTGGACCTCCTGGACCTCCTGGACCTCCTGGACCTCCCAGTCCCTCACTCCAGCTCATATGGACGGAGTTCGTCACATCAGGTCAGAGTAAATCGGACTGACGCTCCGATAAGAGCCGTCTGGCGGAACATCTGAGACCTTCAGAGTTTGCTGGTCTGAATCCTGGAAGCATTAATCTGAAGCAGGAGCCTCCAGAACCAGTCAGAACCAGTCAGAACCAGTCAGAACCAGCTGCTGCAGGCAGGCTGAGTGACAGCAGACCAGAACATCAGGGACCCGTCACCGTGAGAACTGAACCGGGTCTGAAACGCCGTGTTTTACACACAAAGACTGAGCAGTGACAGGGCGTTAGAACGGGGTCCTGAAGGTCCAGCAGCCAGACTCAGGCCCGGCTGGAGCTCAGGGCGGCTCCCGGTGCAGGGGAACCCCGTACCCCGTTCCTGGAGCTGCAGGCCCAGCTGGACCAGCATTACTACAAGTATGGTCTAAACCAGGGGTGGGGAACCCTGGTCCTGGAGGGCCGCAAACCTGCATGTTTTCCATGTCTCCCTGCTTCAACACACCTGAATCAAATCAAGATTCATGGCCAAGTCCAGCAGAAAGCCAGATAACGAGCCTCATTGCAATCAGCTGTGTTGAAGCAGGGAGACATGGAAAACATGCAGGTTTGAGGCCCTCCAGGACCAGGGTTCCCCACCCCTGCTCTAAACGTTGATATTCTCACTAAATCAAAGGCCTCTGATGGAAAATGACTCCAGATTTAATGGAATCTGCAGTAAAATCCAGGTGAATGTCCTCTGAACTTCTCCTGGAGCTGATGCATTCTGGGTGTTTTTAACCCCCCACCCCCCACCCCCCGGCTCCGAAAACCACATCCTAAGTCACATTATTGTGAGAAAGCAGCTCCAGGATGAATCCAGGACAATGCTAAGTGCTAACCGCTAACCTCCAGACCCAACCCGAGCTGATGGACAGAAAAGGGGCTGAGAGAGGCGAGGAGTGTCTCCTGAGGACTGCTGGGACAGAATCTCACACTCTCCACGACTAGAGATCAACTAGAGATCAACCGCTTCATGTCTTTTATTTTGAAAAGCCGCGGAGTTTGATGTGGGGAATGGAAACAAAGTTCCTGCAGACTGTTTCCAAACAGACTCTGGTGAGAAACTTTCATCCACACTTCATAAGAGACAGCTGATCAGCTGATCAGTCAATCTGAGGCAAGCTCATGAATATTCATGTGTGGTTTACATGCTCTACTGCGTGTGCGTGTGTGCGTGCGTGCGTGTGTGTGTGTGTGTGCGTGCGTGTTTGCGTGCAACAGATGTCTTGAAATCACAGTGCTCTCTCTCTTTTAGGACCAGACTCAATCAGATTATGAAGACATGAAATATAAATGGTGAAACAGGAGAGACTGAAATAATCCAGAGGGGACAGGGGGACAGGAGGACAGGGGGACAGGAGGACAGGAGGACAGGAGGACAGGAGGGCAGGAGGACAGGGGGACAGGAGGACAGGGGGACAGGAGGACAGGAGGACAGGAGGACAGGAGGACAGGGGGACAGGGGGGCAGGAGGACAGGGGGACAGGAGGACAGGAGGACAGGGGGACAGGGGGACAGGAGGACAGCGGGACAGGAGGACAGGGGGACAGGGGGGCAGGAGGACAGGAGGACAGGGGGACAGGGGGACAGGAGGACAGCGGGACAGGAGGACAGGGGGACAGGGGGGCAGGAGGACAGGGGGACAGGAGGACAGGGGGACAGGGGGGCAGGAGGACAGGAGGGACAGGAGGACAGGGGAACGGGGGACAGGAGGACAGGGGGACAGGAGGGCAGGAGGGCAGGAGGACAGGGGGACAGGGGGACAGGAGGACAGGGGGACAGGGGGGCAGGAGGACAGGGGGACAGGAGGACAGGGGGACAGGAGGACAGGGGGACAGGGGGGCAGGAGGACAGGGGGACAGGAGGACAGGGGGACAGGGGGGCAGGAGGACAGGGGGACAGGAGGACAGGAGGACAGGGGGACAGGAGGACAGGAGGACAGGGGGACAGGGGGGCAGGAGGACAGGGGGACAGGGGGGCAGGAGGACAGGGGGACAGGAGGACAGGAGGACAGGGGGACAGGGGGACAGGAGGACAGGGGGACAGGAGGACAGGGGGACAGGGGGGCAGGAGGACAGGGGGACAGGAGGACAGGGGGACGGGGGACAGGAGGGGACATCATCTCGTCTCTGGTGAAACCTCCACAGTAAATGTTGATTTCAGATAAATGAGCCACATGTTTGCAGCACAGCTGACTGCAGCCTGTGGACAGCAGAGGAGGGGGACGTTATTACTGATAATACCAATGTTATTATCATTAATAATCATCATCATTATTATTATTATGACTGTCGCTGCTGTGGCCGCCGCTCTCCTCGGAGCCGGTCTGACCTGAGCATCGCAGCAGTCCAGCAGGAAACTTGTTCCTGCGCAGCAGCTATTAATAGAAGCGTCGGTGACAGCGTGAATGACGGACTGGAGCTTCTCTGAACCGAACTTCTGCTGATGACTGAGTGAATTTAACGTTTCACCGCTTCGATCCGCAGCCGCAGCTTCCCATCCCGTCCAGGCCCGGCCGAGGCTTCCCGGAGCCGGAACCGGAGAAAAACGCCACGCAGCACGGACCGGGGAGCGGGCAGCCGAGAACCGGGAGCCCGGACCGCAGCCCGGACCGGAGCCGGGACGCGGCGGCACTCACCTGCTGCAGGCGGCTTCAGCGCCGCGGCGCTCCGGAGCCCGGCAGCCCGCTGCAGGCTGCGGTGAGACGGCCGCTCCGCTCCGCTCCACGCGGTCCGCTGCGGAACGCGAGACCCGGCGCTCCTGCGCGGGCTGCGGCCATCCAGTCCCGGAGCCTCGCCGCCCGGAGCCTCCGCCGCCCGGCGGGCTGCGGGGCGGCGGGATCCGAGCCCGGGCTGCCGGGGACAGCGGCGGGGACAGCGGCGGGGACAGCGGCGCGGAGCCGCGGCCTCCAGCAGCACGCGCCGGGCGCGAACACTTCCACACGGCTCCGCGGGGGAATCCGCCGGTTAATCCCGAGTCCGGCACGGCCCGGAGCTGGTCCTGGAAGCGGTCTCGGAGCCGGTCCCGGAGCTGGTCCTGGAGGAGTCTGAGTCCTCGGCCTCAACACAGCAGCTCTGTTCCTGACAAAGCAGACTGCGGCCAATGGGCGCGAGGCGGAGGAGGGATGGAGGGAGGAGGAGGAGGAGGAGGAGGAGGAGGAAGGAGGACTGGATCACTGGAGGGGAGTCAGCACAGGAGACCTGGTGCTCCTCAGCAGGGAAACTCCATCCATCCATCCATCCATCCATCCATCCATCCATCCTCCAGGACCAGACTCTCCAGTCTTCCTCCTTGGTCCAGTAGAGGTTCTCAGTCTGGTTCTTCCTCAGTGAAGTTCTCCGACTTGTGAAATAAAGGTTGAGATCAGTTGAATCCATGAAGCGTCCATCAAACCAGAGAACTGCTGTATCTTCACACTTCATCTCACCTTCCCGGGTTTAGACAAATAATAGAACTCATGTCCTGATTTCACCTCCAGGATCCTCCATGGAATCAGGGAGACCCTTACTCTCTGGAGAGTAGGACCATGGAGACAGAACACACACCCTCCAGGTTCCTCCATGTCCAGCCAGGACTATTCAGGACCCTCCAGCCCCCTTCCAGGAGCCTCCAGAACCCGTCAAGACCCTCTAACAGCAGCCAAGACCCTCTTGGACCCTTCACCCCCCTCCAGGACCCCTCAGGACCTGTAAGGACCCTCAAGAAACTTCGGCCCACTCCAGGACCCTCCCGGACTAACCCTGCATCAGCTGACTGAGCTCCTCAGGAGGAATTCTCATCAGTTTTCATCTCAGTTCTGAACCTGGATTTCGTACTGGACCTGCTTGATCTGGACCTGTTTGATCTGGCTCTGTTTGATCCGTACTGGATCTGTTTGATCTGGACCTGCTTGATCTGGACCTGTTTGATCTGGACCTGTTTGATCTGGACCTGTTTGATCTGGCTCTGTTTGATCCGTACTGGATCTGTTTGATCTGGACCTGCTTGATCTGGACCTGCTTGATCTGGACCTGTTTGATCTGGACCTGCTTGATCTGGACCTGTTTGATCTGGACCTGTTTGATCCGTACTGGATCTGGATCTGGATCTGGACAGACTGGATTCAGTTCTGGTTCCAGACATTGAGGAAGTTTAGATATTTTGTTGATTGAAAGGTTGCCGGTGTAAAACCTCCTCTCTGCCGGTTTTCCTGATCAGCTGGGCGTAAAGAGCCTCTTCCTTCACTGATCATAATCATCTCCTGCTGCTGATTCTAACCATAACGTCTGCTGCTTTCCTCGAACCTCAGATTTTATTGTACTGACACAGTGAATGAAACCATTTCCCTTCAAAACAGAGAATTAATCAAGCAAGATTAACAATATTCATTATGATTCGACATGAATGTTTCTGTTTTCTGTCTTCTTTCTGCTGCAGTTTGTTTCTCTGTTAAAAGGAAGAATAATGGATCGATTAAAGCACTTTGATAGCAGCACATTATTTAGTGTTTTATTATTCCTGGAGGCGACATTAACTGTGTTCTGATTGTTGTCTTGTTTGGAATAATCTCATTGAAAGGCTGAAGTCTGACGCTTCACTCTGAATCGACGCTGGCCGCCAGCAGCTCGTTGAGATAACTGAGGCTGTTCTGTAGCAAATGTAAATATGTGTGTTGCTCTTGCTGGGCATTAGCAGCGGCCGGGGTAAACACTGGGTTTGCTCAGAGTAAAGAGCTTTAAGCAGCAGGATTATCGCTGCTGATTAGCACGGCTAGCATGGACCTTCATCTGGCTGCTGGTCGCCGTGGAAACCAGACAGACGGGATTAAGACAGAGAGCCTGATGGGAAAAACCTGTCACTGTGGCAGGACCCGCCCCTTCCACACAGCCACGCCCATATCTGTCAAACCCCGCCCCCTCCGCACAGCCACGCCCATCTTTGCCAAACCCCGCCCCCTCCACACAGCCACGCCCATCTCAAGTCAGCCCTGCCCCTCTCTATCCAAACTCCGCCCATTAGAACACACCCATCATCCATCCATCAAGCCACCCATCCATCCATCATCATGTATCCGTTCATCCATCTATCCATCTATCCATCCATCCATCCATCCATCCATCCATCCATCCATCATCCATCCATCCATCCATCCATCATCCATCCATCCATCCATCCATCCAGCATCCATCCATCCATCCATCATCCATCCATCCATCCATCCATCCATCATCCATCCATCCATCCATTCATCCATCCATCATCCATCCATTTATAAATCCATCCATCCATCCAGCATCCATCCATCCATCCACACTACCCTGTTAATCCTCAGTGTTCTCAGTGCTCCCTCCTTTACTTCGTCGTGTTTTATCTCAGTTTCATGTGAAGCATGAAGCTGGAGAGAAGAATCCAGTAGATCTGTATTGTGGCTCTCTCAGAGCAGATCCCACGGTGTGTCTGTGTGACTGGATCCCTTCATGCTCGGTTCTTGTCTCTTGTAAGTGTGTTGATAGCTGAGGTGCTCCCATCCACCAGCAGGACTGAAAACCAATGTTCTGCTGCTTTGATATCGCTGCTCTCTGATGTGGCGTCATTAAATATGTATTTATGCACACACTCCTATTGTCAGACGACAGCGAGGAACACTCACACTTTAATTGAATCAAGTCACACAGCGTCTTTGTCAAAGTGCTCCGGCACGATTGGAATTCCTCCACGGCAGAGCCGAGCAGAGAAAGCCTGTGCTGGAGACTGGGTCCATTAACGGGAGGACAGACAGGAGCAGAGATGGAACCACAATTTACTCTCAAGTCCCGAGTCCAGTCAGGGAAGCAGCGAGTCAAGTCTCTAGTCCAGTTCCACTCTGAGTTTCAAGTCCTTTCAAGTGATTTTCACAGCAGAGTAATGATGTATTGAGTTCCACCGAGGATGTGATGTTTGCACTGTGGAACCTGCGGGAGGGCTGGAGGAACCCTCGGAGCCTGATGTCTTCATCCAGCTGGAGGAGGCCTGATCACGGCGCCGCTGCCATGCGACACACTGCCAGTTCCACTCATAGCCAGAGCCAGACGTGACGTGACGTCCTGCCGAGTCGCTGAGCCGGCTCTGCGAATGAGGGGCTGTGAGAAGACTCAGCGTTTGACCGGTGGAGCCTGGGGGTCAGAAGCAGGGTGGAGTCGGGCTGGAGGGTCGGCTGCCTCCGTCAGAGAGCATGCAGGAGGTGGAGGTGAGGGGCGGAGTGCTGACTGGCTTCATGTGAGTGAGTCAGGAGTGAGCCGGAGTTCACTGAACTGGTCTCATGATGGCCTGGAGTCCTGCCTCCCTCCACCTTCAGGCTGAGCTTCCTGTGTGGAGTCTGCATGTTCTCCCTGTGCCTGATGGGATTTTTTTTCTTGATTGGGTCACAGAGCCTCGTTTCTGCTGAATTAATTCTGTATCACAGGAGTGAAACTGCTTGTGTGGCTGATGCTTCTTATCTAAATGTTTATTTCACTGAATGTGTTCTGAATGAAGGGAAGCTGTGGATCTTGACCGAGGAGTCAGACACGCACGCGTGTGTGTGTGTGTGTCTGTGTGTGTGTGTGTTCTTGTATTTCTATCCTTGTCGGGGCCAAATGTCCCCACAAGGACAGCAAAACGTGGAACGACGTGCCTTGTGGGGACCTTTTTCCGGTCCTAAGTAGGAGAAACAGTGTTTTCTTGACCATGTTGTTGTTACTGAAAAAAGTAAAAGTGCAAAAACATTTCTTTAGGGTTAGGCTTTGTTGTGGTGTGGGTTAGGGTTAGGGTAAGGGTCAGGGTTAGGGGCTAGACATGAATGGGAGTCAATGGACGGTCCCCACAAGGATAGAAATACAAGACTGTGTGTGTGTGTGTGTGTGTGTGTGTGTGTGTGTGTACAGGGAAGGGGGGGTCAAGAGTTTTGTTTTTTTTGTTAATCTGGGGGGGCTCCAAAGAAAAATGAGATGAGGACACTGAGATGATTCCTGATATCTGGACTCTACCAGCCCACCACCCAAACTGAGAATGAACCTCCCAACTGAGGAAGAAGAGCAAAGAAGGAGGAAGAGTCCCCCTGCAGCCGATGCTGGCAGGTCTGCTGCATCATCATGATAAACCTCCGAAACCCTCCGAGTCCATGAAGAGACGCTCCGAACTTCTGTTCAGCAGATTTAAATGAACGTCTTCCTACAGAGTGTACTGGGGAGCAGGTTCCTTATCAGTGTAGATTAACGGTCAGTGTTCTTTTTCCAGACATTATGAGCTTTACTGCAGCTGATGTCATCTCATCAATCACACCTGTACGTTCTCTCGCAGCTCTCAGCAGATGAGGCAGGGCGGCTGGGCGTGATGCATTGGCCTCATTTATTATGGCTGAACAGGCTCCTGGTTTGGTGGGAACGTGAACGGGACCACGGCTCATCCTGCAGCAGACACTTCGTCTCTGCAGGGAGGAAGGTAACACATTTAAGAATGAAGAGAGCTGCACTGACAAGGGGGAGGAGTCAGGCGTTCACCTGGAACAGGAGGAGAGACCGTCACAAAGCAGATCCAGCATCAGACAGGAGACAGAAACCGAATCACAACGCTACAAGAAGCACATCAACCAGAGAAACATGAGAAACCAGGCAGGGAGAGTCAGTGGTCCTGACAGCAGCCCCGTCCCCGGGGCCAGCATCGGGGGCCAGCATCGGGGGCCAGCATCGGGGTCAGAGCAGTGGACGGGCCTGGAGGCCAGCATGTGACCAGAGCCAACAACATCATCTGGGCCATGACCCCCCACCAAGGCCCGGGCAGCGTCCGTCCAGGAGCGACGGCATGAAGGCCCTGAATGACCCTGGGTGGCGGGGGTCATGGTGGAGGGGGCCATGGTGGAGGGGACAGCAGCCCTCTATTGATGCCCGGATGCTGGAAAGATAGAAATGTCTTCCTCCTCCTGTAGGAAGGGTGGTCTCGGTCCTCTGAGAGGACAGCTGGTCTTGGTCTTCTGGGAGGACAGCTGGTTTTGGTCCTCTGGGAGGACAGGTGGTCTTGGTCCTCTGGGAGGACAGCTGGTCTTGGTCTTCTGAGAGGACAGCTGGTCTTGGTCCTCTGAGAGGACAGCTGGTCTCGGTCCTCTGAGAGGACAGCTGGTCTTGGTCCTCTGAGAGGACAGCTGGTCTTGGTCTTCTGGGAGGACAGCTGGTCTTGGTCTTCTGGGAGGACAGCTGGTCTTGGTCTTCTGGGAGGACAGCTGGTTTTGGTCCTCTGGGAGGACAGGTGGTCTTGGTCCTCTGGGAGGACAGCTGGTTTTGGTCCTCTGGGAGGACAGGTGGTTTTGGTCCTCTGGGAGGACAGGTGGTCTCCAGCTCCTGACTGAGACTCTGTCCAGACTCTGGACTCTGGATGGTCCAGATCAGGGGCTTTAGAGGACTCTGATGAGAACACCCAGCAGTTTGTAAAAGTGATGTTTGATGGATTATTTCCATGAGTTTGACCATTTCATTATCTGACAGACATTTTATTTATTTCTTCCTGGAAGCTGTAAAACCTGTTGATGCTCATTCAAATGAATAAAAGGATGAATTCTGTCAGTCAGTCACATACTCATGGAAAAAAACTGTCTCTGATGAAACACGACTTCTGATCAGAACCTAGAAGAGACCCTGAGCTTCCTCACAGCATCATCTCACCCAGTTTCATTACATGCGGTTGATCAAACAGTGCATTTTATTTCAGTATCTTCATTTCTTTAGTTCATCAGACGTGTTGCTCCCTTCTGTAAGATATTGATCGTATTTGTAGTTGATTTGATCTGATCTCCACAGTTCTGCAGTCAGACCTGTGAGGAAGAAGAAGGGAACAGTCACTTTTCTTACTGTTGTTAGTAAATTGGATTCAGCCTAACCTCAGACGTTTGGCTCTAGGTCTGGGGCCTGGTTCAGATGTTTGACTCTGGGTGTGGGGCCTGGTTCAGACGTTTGGCTCTGGGTGTGGGGCCTGGTTCAGACGTTTGGCTCTAGGTGTGGGGCCTGGTTCAGACGTTTGGCTCTAGGTCTGGGGCCTGGTTCAGATGTTTGACTCTGGGTGTGGGGCCTGGTTCAGACGTTTGGCTCTGGGTGTGGGGACTGGTTCAGTCTGTGTTTTCTCCCAGTAGTCAGAAGCTTTTCCCCCACAGCTGCTGAGAATGGCAGATATGGAAACAGCACAGCTGCTGGTCCCCAGGAGACACATCTGGAGACACACTGTCACATATTTAAAGAGTCACATGCACACCAGTATGGAGTCCAGCTCATCCTCAGCTGTAAACTGCTGGGCGGCCGTCCAGCTGAGAACCGGAGCCGGAGAGCCAGTCTCCCGGAGGAGGCTGAGGGTTGAAGAGCCGCTGAGCTGCTGCCAGCCAGCGGTGCAGCTGGGGGATCAGGGGATCAGGGGATCAGGGGATCAGGGGATCGGGCCCGGCTCCCCGCCGAGGCCTTTGAACATGGCCGCCGCTGCTGCCGCCGATCCACCTGCTAGGACTCTGACGTGCAGCAGAGGCAGGAAGACTCTCTCAGAGAAGATTCAGCTTCACGGGATGAACAAGACCAGGAAACACAGGGTGGCTGGTTCTAGCACCGGGTCCAGCTCTCAGGGATTATCTGGAGCAAGGCTTCATTCTGAAATCTGATTGGCTGTTTGGAACTGGAGTGTTTTCCCTCCATAGAAAACAGTAATTACCAATTATTATGTGCATTTGTACAGCATTTCTAATGAAAACACTGCTTTTTTCCACTGAAACATCAAAAACATGGAGTTCTCATGTTGCTCCACTTGTTGGTGCTGTTGTTTGGTTTTGTGATGAAACCACATGCTGTGGAGAAGCGTAAAACATTACCAGGTTCCTTTTAAAAAGAGCCACGGTGAGATGTTTGCAGGTTTCAGTTTAACGCAGGAAGCAGTTTATCTGCTGCTTCAGACTGAAACAGGAGCGTTCGTTGTGTGGATGATTGATGAAGATTATTCTGACTGTGCTCCGTCTCCTGCTGGCTTCCTTCTCCCGACTGTCACTGTCGGTATCGTCACTGCAGACACCAGAGCCTTGTTATGTACAATCCGTCAGAACGGCTTCTTCAGCGTTCACGGTCGACCTAAAGCTTCAGTCGTCAGTGACAATGATCTGCTCTGAACATGACCAAGAGCTGAGTTCAGAGCAGCAAAGAGGAGATGAACAGAGATCACAAAGATTTAGTAAAATATCAGTGAAATGGAAATAAGAAAACTTTAGCTCCAGTCAGAGCAGCGACTCCAACCGTTCTAAAGACAGACACTAAAGAAGTGGACGGCCATCTTGGATGAGGACGGGCTTCTCCTCCTCATTAGAACCATCAGAACGGAATCCACAGCACATTTTGACTCACATTCACCTCTGAGGACGTGAAAAGTTAATAGGCCAGACTTTACTGCAGGAACTGAACCAGGACCGTATCATGTGAGGGTCTTCCTGCGGGATGGACTCCTGAAACATCTGGAGCATCAGACGGACCAACAGATCCCAGTGGGTCTGGTTTACAGGCCCTGCTGCTGAGCGTTCAGGGACCTTCAGTCCAGGAATAGGTCATGTCTCTCCAATGTCTTCATGTCTTTGACTTTGGCCACGACTACATGGTGTTTTCAATTCTGAATTAAATAATTGGGAATAATAATTCTGAATGAAGGTTTACATCAGGGGTGGGGAACCCTGGTCCTGGAGGGCCGCAAACCTGCATGTTTTCCATGTCTCCGTGCTTCAACACACCTGAATTAAATCAAGATTCATGGCCAAGTCCAGCAGAAAGCCAGATAACGAGCCTCATTGCAATCAGCTGTGTTGAAGCACGGAGACATGGAAAACATGCAGGTTTGCGGCCCTCCAGGACCAGGGTTCCCCACCCCTGGTTTACATGGAAAGCAGTTTTTTCTCCTCTGTTTAGTTCTGATTAGAGCTGGGGGTTGTACTGAGTTCTGATTGGACAGGAGGAGGAAGTGACGTCCAATTAAACAAACTCCACTTCCTGTTTCTTTTCATTCTTTCACAATTGATTTTGATGCCGCAGACTTTAAAGGGTCTGTCCATCACAGCTTTTCCTCTAAAGCTCCATCAGATAAATCGTCTCAGTTCAGTCCAGCACGTCCTTCAGGCGGCCATCTTGGAATATGGGCGTCATGGCAACAGAACAAGAGAACAAGACTGTGATGGTTTGGACAGAAACGTTCTCTGCAGGACGTTCTGGATGAAGGGGGTTGATGTTGGCCTGTGATGACGGTTTGCTTCAGTGCCTTGCTCCACTGACTTGCTGGATCATGTGGTGTTGTTTCTTCTATGTTCTCCTTTGGTGACGTCTGTCTCTTCCCTGATGTCCACCGTCCTCCTGCTGGTGGACGGAGGTCTGTTCTCACCCTGGTGGTCTGATGTTTGTGTGTTTCGTACTGAAGGCGCGTCAGGAAAACGCTTCTGCTCACGCAAATCTGATCACATAATTTCTGACATGCAGAAATAAATGCGTCTTTATCTATAATGGAATCAAACTCAGACACAGTGTTTAACTGTAGATTCATTACTGGAAATGAGAAGCGACCCGGTCCTGCTGGGGCTGATGGGACATTTAGCAGGAGCCGCGTCCCGAGAGGCTCGTTCTCCATGCAGCGGAACGGCAGCGTCTCGTCACGTCCAATCAGAGTCCCAGACCCCCCTCTTGACGCCGGGGCCGCCACCACGCCGCTCTCAGAACACACTACCACACTGGAGAGCTGGCTGAGCTGAACGATGGCAGCGCCATGGAGGGAGGCTGGGAGACTGCCCGTCCTGTAACGGTGCTAGCATCTAAAGATACCGACCTTCTGGGATGGAATAATAATAAAGGACCATGTGAGAATACAGAGAGGAGACAACTTAACACACATATGTTACAATCATCAGCTGATTCTCTCAGAGACCAGTCCATGTGATGAACAGCTCCCCCGCATTTAAAGAACAGGAACCCAGAGGATCCACTTGCCAGAAAACTGCTGTGAATCTGTTTGTGTCTAATGACAAACAACAGCTGATTCAAGAACCAGCTGAGGCGTCAGAAAAAAAAAAAGAACCAAACAATAAATCAATCAACAAGTGAACCAAATGATCAATAAACGGGTCAATAAACCAGTGGAGGAAATAACCAACTAACCAACCAGCCAACGGATAAGGAGCTGACTGACTCCCCCGACTGGTCTCCGGCCTGTTCCCGGCACAGCGGCGGGAGCTGAGGGTGAATCCGGGCGGCGAGGCAGAGCCCTGGTTATTTCTGAGCAGATGAGAGCGGAGGCGGCCAGCGGCGGCCGACAGCACCTGCTCAGAGCGGCAGGGACACGGCGAAGCAGGCCGGCCCATGAATGAAGAAGCCCTGCAGAAACCAGCGGGCTGGAGCTGTCGTCATGACAACAGGAGATGCTCCGTCAGCCCCGCTGCCTGACGGAGAGCTCTGGGATGGCAGGGCGCTCCGGCATGTTCAGCCTTGAAGGCGCCGCCTCCGCAGTCTATCATGTCAGGATTATCAGTGTCGAACGTGATTTGGGAGAAATTCTCCCCTGCTTGTGTTTTTCCGTCTCGGGGGGCGCCGACTCCCTCAGGGAGTAATTACACGACGCTGTATAACACGCTCCCGCTCACACAGCACAGATCTTCTGTTTCTCAGTCGATATGAAATCAAACAGCCAAAGCGAGGCTCGCTGCAGGGCGGCGGCTCTGCCTCATGTCAACACACTGACTCTCCTCCCACTGAGCTGCTGGAGGCAGCAGAGGTCTGCAGGGGGGGCGCGGACCCAGCAGGGCCCCGCCCCTCCATCCAGGGTCTGCCCCGACCCGGTGCTGAGTGCTCGGACTGGCGTGGGCCTGAAAGCAGGGGACGGCTCTGAGTCTGCAGAGAACTCAGTAAATAAATCCATTTAGTCTTAATGAGACCTCTGGGGATCGTATCGGTCGGGGGGCCTCGAGCTGCCCGTTATATTTTACTGACCTTTATAGAATTCAAAAGCAAACTCTCAGCTAGCATTAGCATTTCAGAAACAAATTATGCAGCTAAGCTCAGAGAGATCGCCGCTTATGAGCAAGGCAGCATTGAGCTTTCACACCACAGACCTGCAACTAGACTCATGTCAGCAAGTGCTCATTGTGACAGCGGCAGTGTGTTACAGACGGTGTGTCACAGGCTGTATGTGACAGGCGGTGTGTTACTGACGGTGTGTTACAGGCAGTGTGTTGCAGGTGGTGTGTTGAAGATGGTGTGTTACCGACGCGTGTTACAAGCGGTGTATTACAGACGGTGTGTTACAGATGGTGTGTCACAGGCAGGATGTGACAGGCAGTGTGTTACTGATGTGTGTTTCAGATGGTGTGTTACAGGTGGTGTGTTACAGATGGTGTTACTGACGATGTGTTACAGGCAGTGTGTTGCAGGAGGTGTGTGGCAGACGGTGTGTTACCGATGTGTGTTACAGGAGGTGTGTTACAGACGGTGTGTTACAGACGGTGTGTTACTGATGCCTGTTGCAGATGGTGTGCTACAGGCGGTGTGTTACAGATGGTGTGTTACAGACGGTGTGTTACTGACGCCTGTTGCAGATGGTGTGCTACAGGAGGTGTGCTACAGGCAATGTGTTACAGACGGTGTGTTATACAGGCAGTGTGTTACAGGCAGTGTGTCACAGGCGGTGTGTTACAGACGGTGTGTTACAGGCAGTGTGTTACAGACGTTGTGTTACAGGCAGTGTGTTACTGACAGTGTGTTACAGGTGGTGTTACTGGCAGTGTGTTCCAGGCAGTGTTTTACAGGTGGCGTGTGACAGGCGGTGTGTTACAGGTGGTGTGTCACAGGTGGTGTGTTACAGGTGGTGCTTTACAGGCAGTGTTACAGGCAGTGTGTTGCAGGCGGTGTGTTACAGGTGGTGTGTTAAAGGTGGTGTTTTACAGGCAGTGTTACAGGCAGTGTGTTACAGACGGTGTGGTACAGGCAGTGTGTTATGGGTGGTGTGTTACTGATGGTGTGTCACAGGTGGTGTGTTACAGGCAGTGTTACAGGCAGTGTGTTACAGACGGTGTGTTGCAGGTGGTGTGTTACAGGCAGTGTGTTACAGGTTGTGTGTTACTGACAGTGTGGTGTGTTACAGGTGGTGTTACAGGCAGTGTGTTACAGACGGTGTGTTACAGGCAGTGTGTTACAGACAGTGTGTTACAGGTGGTGTGTTTTAATGAGCTCAGCTCAGCCTTCCAGTCGTCTTTGTCAGTTTGTCTTCTGGCCTCAGTTCCCTCCGTCTGATGGATGAGTCTCTGCAGGAGTGACAGACGTCCGTCCCCTCAGCGCTGGACAGACAGCTCAGTGGTGGACAGACAGCTCAGTGGTGGACAGACATCTCAGCTTCTCAGCCAGTGGGAAAACGGCGTGATGGACGGCAGCAGACCCGTTCAGCGGATTGAGAATATGTGAGTGTTGCCCAGACAGTCCTGAGGAGAGAGAGAAACGGAGCAAGGCGGGGAGGAAACCTCTCTGCAGTGCTTCTTTCTCGGGGGATTTCACTGATGAGTTAAGACCTTCCTCTGAGCTTTCAAATCTGTTTTCACACACAGTGTGCGACCCGCAGTCTCACCTCGCCATCCCTCAGCGGCTGCTCAGCCTGGGAGGAAGCTCATTCTCTGCAGAAGACGACTCCGGGGACAGGAGTCCCTCCAGCGCTCCACTTTACAGCCGGATTTGATGAGGATGACCTGGATTGAGCCGCTATGGCTTTTGGAGGGGGGGGGAACTGAATAATGCAGGGTTTGGTGAAATCTGCATTGACTGCATGCAGTGTTGAACCGTTTCCAATTCCTGGAGGGGCTGACCCAGAACCATCCATCTGGAGCCGGAGCCCAGGGAACCAGCCCAGGATCTTGGGACTGGACAGGAAGGAGCAGGACCAGGACCAGGATCAGGTCCAGGTCCATGGCCAGTACCAGGATCAGGATCAGGATCAGGACTAACAACATGCAACTTATTCTACAGAGAGATGCTTTTAGCTTATCGGGGCCTTTCACTTTCCACTTTCCAGTTCATTTCACCAGAGTTTAAACAATGCGACTAAAAAAAAGATGATGAAATGTGTAAAAACTGTTAAAACAGCAGCAGAATTCTCCAACATTATCCCACTGCGGTGGGAAACCAGTGAAAACCAGTACCAGTCTGGAGAATCTCTCTGGAGAATTTTTGCAATGAAAGCCTTAAATAGGAAACACGACCCGTTTCTTTGACGGTCCTCCTCAATGAGCACGTTTCCTCTCACTCTGACCTACATTTATATAAAACTCCCACATTGCTCTGTATCAGCAGCAGTCTCCTTCAGGAGAATCACTTGAGACGCCTTCTTATTCCTGAACAATTCCAAACAGGGAGCGTCCAGCTCCAGCTCAGCTGTGATCCATCAGTCTCTGCATTCAGTCTCTTGTCAGAATCATCGGGTTTATGGATCAAAACTGCATTTTAATGGAAACATGGTTGACTTCATGACTGGAGACAGTAAAAACAGCTTCTCTTCGGTTCTGGAAACATGGATCTACAGCTCAGCCCTGAACACAGTCTCTCCCGTTCTTCCTCCATCCGTCAGAGTTTCCTCTGCTGCTTCCTGTCCTCCTGGACTTTATTATCTGAGGATTCAGGTCAGTAACAGTCAGCCCAAAATGCTGCACAGAGGTGAAAATTCAACCCTCAGTCATCTGTAAGGTCATTGTTCCCTTCATGCTTTCTGTCTGCTGGTTGCTGAATGTGGTGTGGCTTGTGTTTTTATGTCAGAACATTCCGGTTAAAGACACCACATTAAATCCTGAACACTTCAGTTCAGGTTTCAGAGGTTCTTCACTACAAATACACTGTCAGCTATGAGACCGTTAAGCTACTGTGGTGTCCTGCAATCAGAAAACCCTCAATCCCTCCTGGAGCAATCAGACCTGCTTCATTCCATCCTGAGTACTGCTCCCTGCTTTACTCTGGAAACTCATCAAGGCTGCTGCACCTCCTGACAGGACCACCGGCCTCCAGGGGTCTCCAGGGAGCAGCTGCTGCAGGATGAGGAACTCCTCAGAAGATGGAGGTTCTGCAGCTTCCCGCTGGTTCTGCAGAGATGATTCATTCTCTGCTGCTCTGCTGGAAGGAAACACTCCATCTAGTGTTCTGTCCGTCCGAGTTATTTCAGGATGACCTTTATGACTCCATGAATAGAGAAAAGCAGGTGAGAGTTTTTCCCATGAAGGGAATCAGGGAACTTTCAGGACTGAGAACAGAACTTCTGGAGAACCACTTCACACCTGGGATGAAGGATGGATGGATGGATGGGTGGATGGATGGATGGATGGATGGATGGATGGATGGATGGATGGATGGATGGATGGGTGGATGGATGAATGAATGGGTGGATGGATGGATGGATGGATGGGTGGATGGATGGATGGATGGATGGATGGATGGATGGATGGATGGATGGATGGGTGGATGGATGGATGGATGGATGGATGGATGGATGGATGGGTGGATGGATGAATGAATGGGTGGATGGATGGATGGATGGATGGGTGGATGGATGGATGGATGGATGGATGGATGGGTGGATGGATGGATGGAAGGGTGGATGGATGGATGGATGGATGGATGGATGGATGGATGGATGGATGGGTGGATGGATGGATGGATGGATGGATGGATGGATGGGTGGATGGATGAATGAATGGGTGGATGGATGGATGGATGGATGGGTGGATGGATGGATGGATGGATGGATGGATGGGTGGATGGATGGGTGGATGGATGGATGGATGGGTGGATGGATGCAGGCTTCTTGTTGGGTGATTTGCGGCTCTCAGCAGGATATTGATCGGTCTCTCTGGTGTTGATGTATTGCTTGACAGCTGGCTGATGGAGCAGTCGTATGAGAGGAGCTGGGTGGAGGAGCTGGATGGAGGCTGGGTGGAGGAGCTGGGTGGAGGCTGGGTGGAGGAGCTGGATGGAGGCTGGATGGAGGCTGGGTGGAGGCTGGGTGGAGGCTGGGTGGAGGCTGGGTGGAGGAGCTGGATGGAGGCTGGGTGGAGGAGCTGGGTGGAGGCTGGATGGAGGCTGGGTGGAGGAGCTGGATGGAGGCTGGGTGGAGGAGCTGGATGGAGGCTGGGTAGAGGAGCTGGGTGGAGGCTGGGTGGAGGCTGGATGGAGGCTGGATGGAGGCTGGGTGGAGGAGCTGGATGGAGGCTGGGTGGAGGCTGGGTGGAGGCTGGGTGGAGGCTGGGTGGAGGCTGGGTGAGCTGGATGGAGGCTGGGTGGAGGAGCTGGATGGAGGCTGGGTGGAGGAGCTGGGTGGAGGCTGGGTGGAGGCTGGATGGAGGCTGGATGGAGGCTGGGTGGAGGAGCTGGATGGAGGCTGGGTGGAGGCTGGGTGGAGGCTGGGTGGAGGCTGGGTGGAGGAGCTGGATGGAGGCTGGGTGGAGGAGCTGGATGGAGGCTGGGTGGAGGAGCTGGGTGGAGGCTGGATGGAGGCTGGATGGAGGCTGGGTGGAGGAGCTGGATGGAGGCTGGGTGGAGGCTGGGTGGAGGCTGGATGGAGGCTGGATGGAGGCTGGGTGGAGGAGCTGGGTGGAGGCTGGGTGAGCTGGATGGAGGATGGGTGGAGGAGCTGGGTGGAGGCTGGGTGGAGGAGCTGGATGGAGGCTGGGTGGAGGAGCTGGGTGGAGGCTGGGTGAGCTGGATGGAGGCTGGGTGAGCTGGATGGAGGCTGGGTGGAGGAGCTGGGTGGAGGCTGGGTGGAGGCTGGGTGGAGGAGCTGGATGGAGGCTGGATGGAGGCTGGGTGGAGGCTGGGTGGAGGAGCTGGATGGAGGCTGGATGGAGGCTGGGTGGAGGCTGGGTGGAGGAGCTGGATGGAGGCTGGGTGGAGGAGCTGGATGGAGGCTGGGTGGAGGCTGGGTGGAGGAGCTGGATGGAGGCTGGGTGGAGGAGCTGGATGGAGGCTGGATGGAGGCTGGGTGGAGGAGCTGGGTGGAGGCTGGGTGGAGGAGCTGGGTGGAGGCTGACATGCTGGATGTCGAGGCGCTGCATTCAGCTGAGAGTGTGTTTAAAAAGTGTCTCCTCGGGGAGTGAGAGTTACTCTCCTCTCCTCTGAAGCACTCTGCTGCTGCAGTAACAGTCTTCCAAAGTCACCTTGTCTCAGCCAGCTATAAATATACAGCAGGCTGCCGCCGCCGCCGCCGCCGCCGTGCGGACTCACAGTCAGCTCACACCTCTCCTCAAACTGCTCTTCATCACACTTCCCTTCATCACAGAAACGTTACCAACATTCACCTCCGTCCACTTCTCTCAGATCGCTCCACATCTCTCATTTCCTGAGTTTCCTGAGTACGTCTGCTGACCGCTCGCCGTGGTCTGAGGCCTTTCCTCAGATTTCCTCTGCTGGACCTGAAGTCCTGACAGCTTCCTGTTTCCAGCAGGTCCTTCTCATGGAACCCAGTCCTCCTTTCAACACCCCGTCTGCTGTTGTCTTCAGGAGACCAGGAAGTGAGATCTCTGGACGTTCAGCAGCTGTTCTGCAGCATCAGTCAATCAGGCTCTGTCTCTCTATCTCAGAGTAATCTGATTACACAGGAGAACCTCACAGTGCAGGTATTGTGGAGTAATCTGATCGACACGTGGGGAACCGCCAGTGGGTTCTGTATCGACGAGCACATTGAGCTTTTCTTCAACTTCTCTCGTTTCAAGAATCAGTGAAGGTTGACTCAGGTTACAGAGACTCTGAGGAGAACGCCACTTCTGACAGGGGTCAGAGGTCATCCAAGGGTTCTGAGCACTGAAAGACCGTTCGGAGGAACACACACACACACACACACACACACACACACACACACACACACACACACACACACACACACACACACACACACACACACACAAGCAAGCGGATCAGAGGTTCTCCTTTCCAATCGACCGGTAACGTTGTGTTTCAGCATCACTGTGGTGAATTTGATCAAAACGCACACAAGTCAAGCCATTTCCATCAGCAGCTCGTTCTGGACCAACAAACAGTCTTTGAAAGCAAAAACAGAAAAAAAAACTCAGTGTGATTTCATTCAAATACAGATTATCCCAAACCAGCGGACCTGTCAGCATGCAGGGATCTGGTTCTGGTTCTGGTTCTGGCTCAGAGTCCACCATCCAGGGTCTACAGTCCTGAGAAGACGATGGAGAAGCGGTGATGTTCACACGTCAGCTCAGGGAGGAGGGGGAAAGACTGGATCCCTGCTTCTCTGTTCATGACTGAATCGGGTTCTACTTCAGGTCGCTGAGTCGAGTCACACTGCCGAGTCGAGTCCAGCCCCGTTCTGCCAGAGCCTTCTGTCCTGTACTGTTCCGCCTGCTCTCAGAGGATCTCAGAGGATCTCAGAGGCTCTCAGAGGATCTCAGAGGATCTCAGAGGCTGTCAGAGGATCTCAGCAGCTCTCAGAGGCTCTCAGAGGATCTCAGAGGATCTCAGAGGATCTCAGAGGCTGTCAGAGGATCTCAGCAGCTCTCAGAGGCCCTCAGAGGATCTCAGAGGCTGTCAGAGGCTCTCAGAGGATCTCAGAGGATCTCAGAGGCTCTCAGAGGCTCTCAGAGGCTGTCAGAGGCTCTGAGAGGATCTCAGAGGCTCTCAGAGGCTCTCAGAGGCTCTCAGAGGATCTCAGAGGATCTCAAAGGATCTCAGAGGCTCTCAGAGGCTCTCAGCAGCCCTTAGAGGCTCTCAGAGGCTCTCAAAGGATCTCAGAGGCTCTCAGAGGATCTCAGCAGCTCTCAGAGGCTCTCAGAGGCTTTGTTTCCTTCAGGGTGTGAACTGGCAGGAATTCTGATGAGTCAGCAGCTGAAACTGGAGCATAAATGCAGAGTTATGCAGGGAGAGTTTTTAATTTCATGGTCAAAAAGTCAAATTATATCGACTTTAATACTGAGAGCAAAAACAAGAAAGACCTGCAGACACATCCAGACTGACGGCAGATCCACAGCAGCAGCTGCAGCGGACTCAGAGCTGGGTGGTCCGGTTCAGATCTGGTCTTTAACGGTGGAAAGTGGCTGATTTGGCCACAGAAATACTTTAGGTTAGAAATCACTGATATACAGTTTCTCAATAATGTTTCTGGTGAATGTTGAGCTGTTTTACCACCAGATTTAAAACTTCTCAATGACAGTTCAAGGTCGCTGACCTCCGTCCCAAACTGGAGACACCGGAGCTCATCTAGACTCTTCTGGACCGAGTTTTGTTCTCCAGCTGTTCCTCAAGCTGTTCCAGTTCTGGTGTCTGGCTGGTGATCCAGCAGCGGTTTGTCGGTCTGGAAGCTGGAGACCCCCTGGATCTTGGACCCGTTGTTCCTGACCACTTTCAGAGGGATGACCCACCAGGATCTGGGTACTTTGAGTCCACACCAGGCCCAGATGTTTCTAGGTACTTTCTGAGCCACTTGGCCGTGTCTCTCTACGACCCCGATGGTGACTGCATCTCACCCTGCTCCTGCTGGACCGTGTCCGGGTATCTTTGGACATCCTGAACCCTGGATGTGGTTTCCTGTGGCAGACCCTGCAGACCCCTCTGGGCCGTGGTCTCCCGGGCCTGCTTCAGTCTTCATGCTGTCTGTCTGGTTCTGCTGGATTGTTGCCGGGGCCGAGCGGCTGGAGTTGCACTCGCAGCTCCCTCATGAGTCCCTCATCTGGAGCTCCGCCCCTTCACCACCGCCTCCTATGGAGTCTGGATTGG
Organism: Salarias fasciatus; assembly: GCF_902148845.1. NCBI lineage: Eukaryota > Metazoa > Chordata > Actinopteri > Blenniiformes > Blenniidae > Salarias > Salarias fasciatus. The sequence continues at coordinate 16,527,554 of NC_043761.1, read as the reverse complement.
CTCTGTCGCTGTTCTGAAGGTGACTGGAGTTAAAGCTCGTGTCTGGAGTTTTGAAAGAATGAGAGTTTTTTAATCCAAAGTCTCAGGTTCCCCCTCCCTCTGCTTTCATGAGCGACCAAGCCACGCCCCTTTAATTGTGCACGCGAGTTATCTGTGGGGTGAAAATGAGAGCCTCCAGTCCTGCAGCATCCTCCATGTTGAGCTGTTTACGGTGGATGTTCAGCAGACAGTGGATATATCTGCTGCAGAGCTAACTCTCCTCTGCTGGGCGAGCGGCCGTGCTCTCTGGCTGCTCCACACTTTGATTGACAACATGAGAATGAGGAAGCTCGAAATCTATTGGCTGACACTGACCGGCGCTTTTTCGGATAACATGGGGGTCTATGAGACGAAGGCGGGGCTCATAAATAAATTTTTATATTGCTTTATGCTAATATTATATTGTAGTATCGAACCAGACTGACACATTGAAGCTCTGTTGAAAAATGATACAAACGTTGGAAACGAATGGAAACTCCGGACACCAGCTTTAACTGGACTCTTTGCCGCGTTCCCTCAGGTTCTGTTGGTGGCTGAAGGCGTGTCGACCTGCTGAGCTGCTGTGGTGGTGGACTGGTCTGGACCCCGGCTCGAAGCCGTCTGAAGGAGCAGGTCTGTTCGCCGCCGTGATGTAAGAGCAGGGAGGGAAGCCTCCTCCTCCTCCTCCTCCTCCTCCTCCTCCTCCTCCTCCTCCATAATGAAGGCTCTGCCTCTGTACAATTGGGGCTTTGACCCGGCAGCGCCGAGCGCTCAGAATGGAAATGAACTCCTGGGTGGAGTGAGAGCGCACTTGGAAGAGAGAGTGATTGTGTGAGTGGGCGGGGCCGGCTGCGAGGCCGGCGAGGCGTCCGGACAATGAGGCGGCGCTCAGCGGCGTTCGGCAGGCTCATTACTGGTGAGCTCGCCGTCCGTTATCATCTCTGAGCGTCCGCGGCGTGGATGAAGCCGTCTCATGTAGCCGCCAGCAGCCGGGGGTCACGGTGCCCGGCGAGGACTCTCAGCCGGCCGGCAGCCATACTAATGCGGTGGCGGCGGCGGCGGCCGGCGGGCTTCTTCATCAAGCTGCAGGGCGCCGCGCACGTCCCCGCTCTGCACTGACAGCAACACTGCCAAGGTCGCTTGGCCGGCGCCGACGTAGCGCCTCAGCCTGAACATCCTGCAGCGCCTGGGCCTCCTGCAGACCCGGAACATGAAGGACCGGGTCAAACCGGAGCCGTCTCCTGGAGCCCAGCAGTCATTCTGAAAACGTGACGTTGTGACGTTTTCAGCTTCGTCCAGCAGTCGGAGGCGTCCTCTGCACGGAGACGGAGGACGGAGGTTCTGAAGGGACCTGGTCTTCTCCAGGTCCAGGCTCTGGACCAGTCTGCAGATATTTACTGTTCCTCTCCTGGAGCGTCTCCTCTAACAGATCCCAGCTGATCAGCTGATCCCTGGATCCACTCAGATTAGAACACTGGGAACTACAGTGAAGATCTGGAGCGTTGGAGACATGGAGACAGAACCTTCAGAACCTTGTGGTCCCAGCCTTCAGAGGTTCCAGTCAGACTGCAGGGTTTTAGAGGGGACTCCTTCCTTCTAGAAGGTCCTTTGCGTTCCGGATCGTTCTCCTCCCTGAACCGACGGAGCTGATCAGAGATGAAAGAGTCCTGAACAGAGCACCGCCCGGAGCACTGGGTTCCAGGTGTGTGTGCGTGTGTGCGTGTGTGTGTGTGTGTGTGTGTGTGTGTGGTTCTCCTCTTCACAGAGCTGCTCCTGGTCCTGGTCCACTGGACCAGCAGCGTCAGACTGCCTGGAAAACCTCCTGATCATGTTTTGTGCTTCACTCTATAAAACCTCTTTGAGTTCTGAGCATTCGGGCTGGGCGGTTCTTCTGAGTGTTCCTCGCCGTCAGGCTCTGCGTTCTGGGATTAAAGTCACAGCTCTGCTCGACTGAGCGGTTCCTCCAGAGTTCAGGGTTACCTGGCGACTGTTTCCCCTCCAGCTGCTGCCACTCATCACCTCGTTCCTGGTGAAATATTCTGATTCCTCCAGACAGATGCAGAGGTCTCAGGCTGTTCTGCTGCCGTGGCTTCTAGGATAACTAAACTAAACTGGAGCTGACCTGGAAGGAGGTGACCTGTCCTCTGATTGCTCTCACTGGTTCTGTTTCCTCCTGATGTGTCCTCCAGTCTCTGCCGGTCCTCTAATCTGCTGACTGTCCATCCAGACGTCCCCGGCGCCGCTGCAGCTCCAGGTCCCAGTACCCACGGTGTGCAGCAGCTCGTCAGAACACTGAAGAACCTGACCGTCCAGAGACCATGTCCTGACGCTTCCTGTCCTCCTGACGCTGGACACGAGACGCCGAACCTTCAGAGGTTAAGAGTCAGGAGTGGCTGCCGGGTTTGTTTTCCTCAGAAATGTGAAGTTTGCATGTTTCCAGGTTTGTGAAGAGACACAGCTGAGCCATCGGTTCTCTGAGAGACACTCAGGTGTTAATATAAGGCGATCCTCTGCAGGGAGAACGGCCCGGTGGAAAGAGAACCGAGTTAAAACGCAGACGGTGGAGCTCCTCCACTGTTTCCAGACTGGGAAGCTTCCTTCGGCGTGACACAGTGTCCCTGCTCAGGTTTACGGTTCTCCTGAGCCCGCCGGGCCGATATCGACTGTTATTATTTCAGGGGTCCAGAGGATACAAATCTGAGCTGTCAGCTTGTTCCTGTGTGACCGCTGATGTTTGTTGCTCCTATTTTTAGCATCTCATCTCAGCACAGCAGCATCTTCACCGGTTGCTGCAAAGCAAAACCTGAGCAACAACAAACTGGAAGTTTCCTGAAAGGACGTTTGGAAGAGAACGCGAGGCCTGGACCTCCCTTCAGGAGGTTTCTGCTGGTTCTGAGCTGTTTTTAGGGCCGGAGTACACTGGTTTCCTCTGATGAGGAGGCCTTTCCTCTCAGGCAGACCATCAGACGGCCTAAGTGGGGGCCTCATGAGACGGGAGGGGGGGGCAGACCAAGAAACTGCCCCCGTTCAGCTCAGCAGAGAGGAAACAGACACGATTACTTACAGCTGAGGATTCTGCTGACCTTTAGCCCCTGACAGTCTGTTGCTAATGCAGAGGCGGCGGTCGTCCTCAGAACTGGGTCTCTCATTCAGACGAGGCTGTCAATGTGCTGCTAGAATCTCATTCCCCATTTGTCCAGACGTCCTCCTCCCCAGCCGCCAGCTCCAAGAATCCCCCGGACATGTGGGATGTGACTCCATGAAGCTTCAGGACACTCGTCTCCCAGAAGGAGGACTGAATACAGACAGTCTGACTCACGGTGAGAATAAACCTGCGTCAGGCTGCTGGTCCTGGACTTTTCCTCTGTGTGCAGCACCACTGGACGACAGGACACACTGCTGAAGCTTCAGATGAACCACATGGATCTGATACCTCCTACACCTCCTGGTCCCTGTCCCAGCGCCCGCCTCCTGCTGGGACGTCTCCAGTGTCCTGATCCGGTGAAGCTTCTGTCTGTTCACACTGAGGACGCCCGAGACAGCTCAGCTGTGGCTGGTGTTTGTTTTGTAATTAAGTTGTCACTTCAGCTTCAAAGTTTTGCCTCCCCTCCCCGTGAAAAGCTCTTATTAAAACTTTCACAGGAGACTCGATCTAATATCTGTTGTAAATTGGAGGGGAGTCTCCCTGCTGCGACTCAGAATCCAAAGTTAGACTTTATGGCTGCATGAGAGGAGGGGAAAATTGCATAAAGTGCCAACAGAGGGAAGACAAATTAATTAGTGAAGCACCAACCAGCGCGAGGCTCAGCGTGCCAGCATGCTGGAATCACTAACGGTGTGAAGAGGACGGGCATGCCGGGTCCAGAGCAGCTCCAAACCCCAACCACAGGAAAGTCCTCATACCGTACCTGGAACTCTGCAGCCACATCAGGAACAGGGTCTATGGACGCCTGTGTTTGTGTCCCGCTGCTCATGGTGAGTTCTTCAGTTGCGTACCGGTTCAGGGTCAGGGGTCCTGCGGACCTGCAGGGTTCCGGGTTGTTCACCGCAGCCTGTAAATCGTCTCATCTCCTGTTTGGCGTTTGCTCATGGGTACATCAGGAGACAGGCCTGACAGGAGCTGGTGCAGAATGTGCAGAGAGCCGGTCTGTCCAGCTTCCTGTCCAGCCTGGACACTTCACATTGGGTGCTGTCTGTAACCCTGGGTGAAAATCTCAAAATTCCCACTTTCTGCAAGTCCCTTGAATGCACCACACACACACCTCACAGGTCACATGTTTCCCATGACCAATCCAAGGTATTGGAGGGAAAGTTATCTGCGACCTCACTTCCTCTCCAGTCAGTTGTGTGGGGAGAGGAGCTGAGGGAGCAGCAGTGCACAGATCTCTGCCTGCCTGGAGCTTTGGTTTGGGGGACTTTGTCAGGACATGTGCCTGTGTGAAGGGAATTGGCCAGGTGTGCTACTCTGAATTGAGTAGTGGATGGCGAGCCAGTGGTTCAGCGACCAGGAGCCTGAAGAGACCCCCTCAGTTCCCAAATAAATTGTCGGGTAGGAGGCTGGTGCAGCCTGCTCACTCCTCCATTACACCACTTTCCCCAATATTCACATTCACTCTGGACATTTGCGCTTTCGCCAAACCCCACCACTGCAAATAATTCATATATGGACAATTGGTGGTGAAAAATGGACCCCGAGTGAGAAGAAACCCGATACCTGCTGGACTCTGAATTTATTTTCTTTATTTTGAGTTACTTAGTTTGTTTGCTCGTTCACTGTAAATATTTTGGGTTGTTTGTTTAATAGTTCTGTTTTGTTGTCACATTTAATATATTATGCTTGCACTTAAACTTACCTGGTGTTGTGTTTTACTGTCCTCCGCCCTCCAGTAGTCGAACCCAGAATCTTTTGACTAGCCCGCTTAATATACTCACCTCAGTGGTGATAAATTATCATAACGTAACCGAAATATCTGTTACATTTTCATCAGACGTCCTCCGTCTGTTTCTATACCTTCTTGCCGTTCCTCTGAACTAGTCAGTCTAAAAACAAATTCCCGGTGTAAATTGTTCTGCAGCCTCGTTTCAAATCACTGACTGGTTGAAGCTGCTGCCTCACCTGGACCCATCAAGCTCCCTGAGTTACTTTCTGCTGAAAAAGTACTTCATAAAACAATGATATGATTTGGTTTGGACCCTTAATGTCGCTGGTACTATTCCAACACACTTAAAATATACTGTAATATCAGGAAACACAAAACCCTGTCAGAAATCCAGCAGCAGGACGTGAAGATCAGTGTTTCAGGGCCACAGGTACCAGAGAGGACATTTCTTTATTGATGCTTCAAATGTGGATTTGGAGACGAAGCAGTTCAGCTTCACTGCTTTTTGTGGAGTTTCTAAAGACAGCTGAAGGCTGGAGCTATGTTGAAATGGAATGATTATTTAGATTCACAACATAAAGACCTGTAAAACAACAGAAGATCGTGCAGCTGAAAAACTGTCATTCAAATTATTGACTCTGAAAAGTTCCATCTTCTGCTGAAAGGCCTTCTGGATTATCTTTATACGCCAACATGGAGAGCTATAGTTTAATGTAAGATCAGCTGAATAAAGTCTCCTCTGCCTTCAGAACGTAGAGTTTGGTTCTCCTGTGGTGGAGAACTGTCACGGTCCCAAACAGAACCCAAAACCAGACCCACAGGACAGAGTCCTGGTTCTGAAGTGAAGCAGTTCAGCGGAAGATCTATAAGAATCCACCAGACCAGCTCTAACACAAGGGAACACGGAGATCTCTGGAACCAGAGCCAGCGGGACCGGGCGGAGCAGGGTCTGACGGGGGACACAGAGGACATGCAGAGACGAGCCAGCAGGAAGAAGAAGTGGACGGAGACAGACAAGCACAAGACTGAAATTAGAGAAAAACAGGAAATGACAAACAGGTGAGAGACGGAGACTAGACAAAGACACAGACGAGCCTCGATCAGAGCCTGGACTGAGCCAGAACCGAGCCTCGATCAGAGCCTGGACTGAGCCAGAACCGAGCCTCAATCAGAGCCTGGACTGAGCCAGAACCGAGCCTCAATCAGAGCCTGGACTGAGCCAGAACCGAGCCTCGATCAGAGCCTGGACTGAGCCAGAACCGAGCCTCGATCAGAGCCTGGACTGAGCCAGAACAGAGCCTCGATCAGAGCCTGGACTGAGCCAGAACCGAGCCTCGATCAGAGCCTGGACTGAGCCAGAACCGAGCCTCGATCAGAGCCTGGACTGAGCCAGAACCGAGCCTCAATCAGAGCCTGGACTGAGCCAGAACCGAGCCTCGATCAGAGCCTGGACTGAGCCAGAACCGAGCCTCGATCAGAGCCTGGACTGAGCCAGAACAGAGCCTCGATCAGAGCCTGGACTGAGCCAGAACCGAGCCTCGATCAGAGCCTGGACTGAGCCAGAACCGAGCCTCGATCAGAGCCTGGACTGAGCCAGAACCGAGCCTCGATCAGAGCCTGGACTGAGTCACGGGTCAGCAGATGAACAGTGATGAATGGATCGTTTTAACAGAGCAGACATGGATCCTGACTGGAGCCCTCTGATCTGAGTCTGATTAAAAACCGTCTCAAACTAGTCTGGTCTAACGAGGAGGCGCTCCAGTTTCATCAGTCTGCAGGTAACCATGACAACAGACGGACGTTCCTGCTGAGCGGTGAAACCAGAACACTGAAAACACCACGCTACAGGAGAGAGGCTTCTGAATCCTCCAGCATCCAGGAAGGTCCTGAATAACACAATAATCCAGTTCATTTAGAGGCTTTTAATCAACTGTTCAGCTTCCTCAGCTCTTCAGGAAGAAGGAACATTAATCCACATGAGCACTGGAGTGACACAAAGACCTGGACTTTCCAGTGATATTTAAATCCATGGTTGATGTTTTGGATGAGCTGAATGGGCCGAGACCTCCCAGGAGGAAGCTGTGGTGGACTGAGGAGGACGGAGACCCACTGACACATAAATCCACCAGAGCCTGAGCTCCTAAAGGCTCGGTCCACCCGTACACCCATTCGAGTTGTTCTGTTTGGGAAAAACCCTTTCCTGTCCCAGAAAGACCGAGTCACCAAGGTGAGCTCCAAACAGACGGGGCTGGGAGGAAGAACTCGTGTAACTCGTCCTTTACCGGCCGGGTGGGAGCTGCAGTCCGGACCTCATTGATCACCCGATGAGCCGTGGCCTCTTTCCCTACAGTAGATTACGGAGCTAATGCCTCTGGAATTAGACTGAGCTGCTATCAGACCTCCTCCGGTGGACTCCGGAACGTTAAAAATGTCTGGTAATCATGTGGCCTTTCTGCTCAGGCACATTTTCTCTTTCAAACATCCTAAAAACACCTGACGACGGTGTAAACAAGCGCTCCTGACTTCCATCTGTTCCCCCAGTCCGGCCACGTTTGGCCAGCCTCCTAACTCAGGACTGAACGGCTCATTCTGAAACATTAGCCCTGCTAACAGCTCCACTCATCTGCCTTCAGGATCTGCTGCTTAAAAGCTGCTGCTGTTTTTATCAGCGACTGTTGCTCTCTGTCCCTGTTTCCCAGTCTGGTGTCTGAAGATGACGATTACACTTCTCTAAATGTTGAGATCAGTGAGTTAATTAAAACTTTATGAGGCTTGAACCTTCTGTTACTGTGTCCAGTGGAGAAACACTCAGAGGTGGGTTCGATTCCTCCACTGGCTGAGACCAGAGCTGCTGAAGCTCCGAGGCGGAGCGCCGGCCCGGACCCGGCCCGGACCCGGCCCGGACCCGTCCCGGACCCGGCCCGGACCCGGCCCGGACCCGGCCCGGACCCGGCCCGGACCCGGGCGGTCTCACACCGGCTCAGGAATATTAGAGGAAGTCATGAAGACGCCGACACAGCAGGAGCAAAGTATTTCACTGCTCTGAATGAGGCCACGGATTCGGCACAGTGGGGGGCGGCGCCCAGGGTGGTCTGACTGCAAGTCAGCAAGGCGCCGCACTTTATTAAAGCCCGACAGCATCTTCATGCTGACCGCAGCACCCCCCTTTGAGCTGCCCGGCTGGCTGTTTGGTTTCCGGACCTGTTCCTGAGTGAGGTTTAGGAGTCAGACCTGGTCCAGGGCCCTGCAGTCCGCCTCCTGGCAGTCCGCTGCTCTCTCTCGTCTCATCATCCTGAACGCAGCCGGGCAGGCAGAGCGTGACTCTCAAGCTTCTTAATTAAAACCGGGATGTGATTTTCATTAAACGCAGATCTTTAAACAATCAAGCATCCAAATGAGAGCGAAGAGAGCGTGCTGCCGGGGTGAAGAGGACCTGATCGCCGGCTGAGCCTTGAGTCCTCCACTGAGCAGAGATGAAAACCTCACATCAGCCGAACGCTGACGACTGTCGCCGGAGCCTCCAGGCAGGCTGATCTGTCTCAGCATGGAGAGCGGCGCCGGAGGGGAGAGAGCGGCGCCGGAGGGGAGAGAGCGGCGCCGGAGGGGAGAGAGCGGCGCCGGAGGGGAGAGAGCGGTGCTGGAGGGGAGAGAGCGGCGCCAAAGAGGAGAGAGCGGCGCCGGAGGAGAGAGAGCGGCGCTGGAGGGGAGAGAGCAGCGCTGGAGGGGAGAGAGCAGTGCTGGAGGGGAGAGAGCGGCGCCGGAGGGGAGAGAGCGGCGCCAAAGAGGAGAGAGAGCGGCGCTGGAGGGGAGAGAGCGGTGCTGGAGGGCAGAGAGCGGCGCCAAAGAGGAGAGAGAGCGGCGCTGGAGGGGAGAGAGCGGCGGCGGAGGGGAGAGAGCGGCGCCAAAGAGGAGAGAGAGCGGCGCTGGAGGGGAGAGAGCGGCGGCGGAGGGGAGAGAGCGGCGCCGGAGGGGAGAGAGCGGCGCTGGAGGGGAGAGAGCGGCGCCAAAGAGGAGAGAGCGGCGCTGGAGGAGAGAGAGCGGCGCTGGAGGGGAGAGAGCGGCGCTGGAGGGGAGAGAGCGGCGCCGGAGGAGAGAGAGCGGCGTTGGAGGGGAGAGAGCGGCGCCAAAGAGGAGAGAGCGGCGCCGGAGGAGAGAGAGCGGCGCCGGAGGAGAGAGAGCGGCGCCGGAGGAGAGAGAGCGGCGCTGGAGGGGAGAGAGCGGCGCCGGAGGGGAGAGAGCGGCGCCGGAGGAGAGAGAGCGGCGCCGGAGGGGAGAGAGCGGCGCTGGAGGGGAGAGAGCGGCGCCGGAGGGGAGAGAGCGGCGCCGGAGGAGAGAGAGCGGCGCCGGAGGAGAGAGAGCGGCGCCGGAGGAGAGAGAGCGGCGCCGGAGGGGAGAGAGCGGCGCCGGAGGGGAGAGAGCGGCGCCGGAGGGGAGAGAGCGGCGCCGGAGGAGAGAGAGCGGCGCCGGAGGAGAGAGAGCGGCGCCGGAGGAGAGAGAGCGGCGCCGGAGGAGAGAGAGCGGCGCCGGAGGGGAGAGAGCGGCGCCGGAGGGGAGAGAGCGGCGCCGGAGGAGAGAGAGCGGCGCCGGAGGAGAGAGAGCGGCGCCGGAGGGGAGAGAGCGGCGCCGGAGGGGAGAGAGCGGCGCTGGAGTCTTGAAGGGATGAAGGGAGGGATGAAACCCAGGCCTTCATCTGCTGCTGCAGAGCTTCAGGACGCTGACCAACGTCTTCATGTCAGGACAGACAGCAGGACACGTCCAGCCTCCAGCAGCCAGCCTCAACCAAATTCACCAGTTCCAGTTGCAGTACCAGTACTAGTGCCAGTACTAGTACTGGTACCAGCGGCGTAAAATACTGCCAGAAAGCCTGTTTTGCAACACTGCGAAATAAACGATGAAGCTTCACTTTAAACAATGGACATTTTCTATCGTCCAGACAATACGTATCGTAACAACATCCTGTCCCAGTCTAGGGGGTCTACAGGGGGTCTAGAGGAGGTCTACAGGGGGTCTAGAGGAGGTCTAGAGAAGGTTTGGAAGCAGTCTACAGGTAGTCTACTGGAGGTCTGTAGGAGATGCTTTTAGTTTGTTGTGTAACTAAGAAATTTAGCTCAGTTCAACTTGATTTGTGTCAAAAACAGCACTATGGTTTCAGGACAGTCTAACAGAAAGAACTATTGCACATGATGGAATATAAGGAAAAACTCTGCTTGAACAGAAGGAAACCTGCAGAGCTGAACTCAGAGAACCCTTCTGCTCTCCACGTGGCTGAGAGGATAGATAGAGAAGAGAAGAGACAGATGGAGGGAATCTGGAGATTCAGACCAGAGAAGGAGCCGAAGGTTTGACTCTCCATGTATGATTTCTCCTTCTTCCACGGTGACAGCCCAGTGAGAGCAGTGAGGGTCTCCGTGGTCACAGCGTTATCGCTGCAGCTGTAATGAAACTCCACGTGCAGTTTGGCTCTCAGTGTCCTGTACATCTTCATTCTTCAGTAAATGGTTGTCTAACAAAGATGGTTATGTTGAGTTCTGGAGGAGCTCTCAGCCTCAGGCTGAACACAGAGCAGTGAGCGCTCATTTATCTAAACGGCGTCACGCTTCCACTGAGTGTTACTTCCATGTTCCTGCTGCTGCTGCAGCGTCCCACAGAGACTATTCATTACCTCGATCCATAACCTGATCAATATGTTAGTGTGCTGTCTGCAGGCTAATGTCTGTCTGGAGGAGAACACACCGCTGGCTGAGCGTCTGCTGGATCCTGCCTGGCAGCATGATGGTGCCTCCACCGTGCTGCACAGAGCCTCTTCCATGGTCTGATGCAGAGCTGTGCAGGTGTTGGATATGCGTCCGTCATTAGTTTGGAGAGTTTCTCAGATTGACAGCAGCACTCTGCAGTGTTCAGTCCTCCGTCTGAAGCTATTTTCATGTCCTGTCTGATAAATCTTACAGTCCTCTCAGTGAAATCCCATTTAGCTCCTTGTCCAGGAACTGATGGTGGAACTTTGGGAGAACATGACAAAGAGGTGAAGCTTGTCATGAGAGGTTGTGCTCAGTTTGTGTTTGGTTGATGTTCTTCCCTGGAAACCAGCATGTCCAGCTGCTGCAGTTTAATGGAGTTTTATGGATTGTCATTAGAAAAGTGCATGAGGAGGCATTCACGTGGCGTTAACGGCAGGTTACCGTCAGGTCTTTGATTCCCGAGCTGCCAGACTCACGCTTCCTTCAGGAAACTACAAACGGCATTCAAAGTGTGGAAAAACCAATTTGAGTCTTTCTTCTTACTCATGCAAATTGATCGGACCACAAAGGATTTCAGTCAAACACTGTGTTCAAGCTGAGAGCTTCTGCTTCCACTTCCACACAGTGACAGACATCCCATAATGAGCAGGCAGGCTCCCTCTCTCTCCTCCACAGAAACCGGCCAAATGAAAACTGCTCACGCTTCAGGCTGAAGCCAGCAGAGAGACAAGCTGGCAAAACCACCCAACTCCCACAATCCCCGGCTCCCACTGACGGCCAGCTGAACGGCGTCAGGTTTCCATGGAAACGTGTTTCCATCCCATCATCCCGGTGTCTCGTTTGGCTTCATGGCCACGAATACGGTTTGTCCAGATATAAGTCTCCAAGCAACTTCACTCGTTTCTTTCTTTTGCAGTGTAGACGGAAACCAGAACACAGAGAGAGAGAGGGAGAGAGAGAGAGAGAGAGGGAGAGAGAGAGAGAGAGAGAGAGAGGGAGAGAGAGAGAGAGAGAGAGAGAGAGGGAGAGAGAGAGAGAGAACATGCAAACTCTGAACAGGAAGACCTGGCCAGTACGTGAACCCATGACCTTCTTGCTGTGAGGTGAGGGTGCTAACCACTGCCCAACCACTCCATGTGCAGCTCCCAGCAGTTCTACATGATTTAATGTGTCCAGCTGTCTTTATTCTGACTGGAAATGAGGATTATTATTATTAATAATAATAATAATAATAATAATAATAATTCAGAATAAATCAGATCGCTCACACAGGACGTTGGTGGTGGATTGACTGCTCTCCATCATTTATTGAATTATTCTCTCTGCAGCCTCACAGAAGGTCATTTGTCCCATTTGGAAGACGTCTCTGACTCTGTCTCCATTCCTCACGTCTTCACCATCTCATTTAATCATTTCCTGTGATCATTTGATGCTGCTGTTTCTCTCATGTGGTGCTTGTTGGAGCTGAATGTTCAGTTTTCACACTTCATGAAGTATTTTGCGTTGTGGTTCATTTCCAGTGTTTCATTTGGTTCAGATCATGATTCATTTGTTAAATGTTTTGATTTTCAGTATATTTGCAGTTTCTTGTTCCGGAGTGTGTTCGGGTGTGTGTGTTCTGTTGAAATCTAACCTTATCCCTCGAGGTGGCGACCTTCAGTCCTCGGCACAGGAAGGTCGCGGCGGCGGGTCAGCTGACGCTGCGCTCAGTTTGACAGCAGTCCTGCATCACTGCGGTGACGGTTCAGGGAGAGTCGACTGGAGCGGCCGATCGGCGGCTCTTCCACGGCTCGTATCACCTCCGTGGCCTCAAAGCAATCTACAGTTTGTCACATTCAATCATTTATACAGCGGTGGCGGTGACGCCATGCAAAGTGATTCTAACCCACCTGGAGGTCAGAGCGTTTCCCGGGAGGAGCTGCGGGACCGAAGACCCGCCGTCAGCCGAGACCTGCTTCACCGCAAAGCTCCAGGAGATACAGAAACCAGGGGTGCAACTCCACCGGCAGCTGAGAAATATACCCCCATCCCCATCCCCCCGACCCCCACCCGCCATCCCTCCGTCCATCCGTCTGTCCATCTGTTCGTTCCATCTGTTGGTTGTCTGTACCTCCGTCTGGCCATCACCTGTCCATCTGTCCATCCGTCCCTCCATCATCTGTCCGTCCATCCAGCAAAACATGAACAACAATTGAAAAATCCCTCATGGTGTCGTTCTTAGCCCTTCACTAACAAACACATTGAGTACGTCGAGGATTGTTTGACAAAAGCAGTTTTCAGAATAAAAGATGTGAAGAGAGGGAAGAGCCCTGGACCGCGGCTGCCTCAGCAGTGCTCCTGTAGAGGCTTGAAAATAGTTCCTTATGTTAAAAGATAGACTAAGTAGCTTAGTTCAAGGATGGAAATAGTTTTATCAAAAGGTTCATTGAAAGCAAAGCAGACATCCCATCAAACTTTTTTGTTTTACTTTATGTACTCGGTGGTTCAAAGCATCCCGACTGGTAGGGATTAGAGGAAGAAATAATCCCCAGCTTCAACGTGAGTGCGCTCTTTTCTTCATCACAGGTTGGTAAATACTTAAAGTTCACTCATATCAAGCATATTATCTGGTCTGTGAAATATTCGGGATAATATTGTGTTCAGTAGGGAAAGTGAAACGGAGTTGGATCAGCGTTTTGAGAGACGTGTTGGAAGCTAACCTGCTAAGCTAACTGTGGTCAAGCATGAGGGATCTGCAACATGGAGATAAGTTACTCCAGACCAGTATTGGTCCAAAGAACCACTGAGAACATTATTTTAGGACATTTTATGAAACATTTTCATACAATATGTATTTTACTGGGCTTTATATGTCTCTGAATGTGCATATTTTATGGTTTGTGGCCAAACACCAGTACTGCTATTGAAATGCGTATTAGATAGCGAACAGCCATGATGAGAGTGGATGCTGTTGCTGCATCACATGCTCAGTTCATCACAGCAAAGCATAGTGATTTGGTTAAAAGTGATTTTATTGATTTGTTAAAAATATAAATACTGTACAATTTAAAATCCCTTGTATATAAAAAGTGTGTTTAAAAGAGTAATTAATTGATGATGATTAAATGATTATAGGTTAAAGAAAAGGTATAGAAGTTCATTATTTTTATGATATCTTGTGGAATGGTAATGTCATTTTCTGGTGTCTAGTGTAGCTTTATAAGCATTGGCCACGTGGACTTTTGGACTCTTTAAGGCCATTTAGCAGGTTATCTGGATCACTGTTGTTGTTGTTGATGTATATTGTTGGAAGAAATAAACCTCATGTGAAGTAAACCCAGTTGAATGTGTGTGCACTCTCCTTTCCTCGTCACAGAGACAAAGCTGGTTCCTTCACACATCACGTTGCCCTCTGAACCCCAGAGGAGCAACGAACTCTTCAAATCCAGTCCTAATCCAGCATTGGACTCAGCCGGTGTGAAATCTGACGTAGCTCGACTGATCTGTGTTTGAACGAGTGACTTGCATTTGAAATATAACTCACAGAGCCGTACCTTTCTGGATCTCACCAATGACAGTTAATCAGAGATCCTAATGAGTCCAGAGAGCATGGCGGCCCGGCACGGTCCCATCAGGCCCCGAGCAGTTTGTTGCTGACGTGGAGAACAGCTTCGCTCGTGTCTTAGTGACAGAAAGAAAGCTGAGTTTTGCCAAGTTACCTGAAAGAGACCAGATGTTGAGGCTCGTTCGTTCGTTCACAGACAGATGTGTCCGGAGGTGAACAGGCTCAGCGGAGAGAGCGGTTTCAGGAAAAACATCACGTCAGTCCGTCCGGACTTCAACTTCTGGACCAGTTGGCTCGAAACTTTCCAATGTGCAGAAAATAAATGAGTCGATAGTCCAACGCCGGAGTTTGTGTCCATCCGTCCTCTCACCCGGAGGAGGAGTGAACCACGATAAAGGAAAAGCAGATATCTATCAGTGAAGAGGAAGAGAGCATCACACTATTGAATATCTACAATCCCACCGAGGACAGCCTCAGAACAACAGGAGTATTGATCTAATTGCAGTACAGAGTGAAGAGATAGCCGTGTACGGAGGACACAACCACTCACTGATAAATGAAGGAGTGAATCACGGTTCAGCTTCACAGACGGTCAGAAACAAAGCTGCTCCATGAAGAAACAGGCTGAACAACAACAGAAGGAGAGGAGACTCTGTGAAGAAGAAGAAATGCAGCCAGTGCAGCAGCATGGGTCTCCCTCAGCCTTCCAGGGACTTTCAGGAACTGAGCTGCCGGAGACGGCGATTAAAAGCCAATCCTCCGCCAGATGAAATGCTGAACCATGTGGGAGGAGTCATGAACATCAGGTCTGTGTGCTGAAGCTGTGGGGATCCTTCAGGGAGGATGGAGCTGAACTGGCTCCTCTTCATGATGCACCTTGAGTCCGCCTTGTGAGGACACGCCAGCAGCTCTGATGGTCCTCTGGTTCCTCGCAGGCTCTCTGTGGTCATGTGTGAGAGCAGAAATGTGATCATTGCTTGTAAAATACTGTTGTGCCTGCCACGAAAGACCTCTGTGCTGCTTTTGTGCCTGTTAAACAGATGAGTCTGATAAAAGCTTCTGACCATCTAAATGGTCCTCAGGGTAACAACCTCCTCCACGAGAGAGAGGGAGAGAGAGAGAGAGAGAGAGAGAGAGAGAGAGAGAGAGAGGGAGAGAGAGAGAGAGAGAGAGAGAGGAGAGAGAGGGAGAGAGAGGGAGAGAGAGAGAGAGAGAGAGAGAGAGAGAGACTGGACACACAAAGCTCTGAACCACCGGTGAAAACTGATCAATAAATCCTATTTTTGTCAAGCATCACAGCAGAGCGACACACTGCACCTGTCAACACGTCCAGCTTGTCCTGGAATCTCAATGAGAAGACATGCTGGATAGCAGAAGTGTCAACAGACGCTGAACCTTCACCAGAATCACCCTCTGATAATGACATGGACCTGAGTGACAATAAGAGGGCTTCACTGTGATGGATTAGGAATCTCACACACTCCCTCACACACCGTCTGCTGAAAACACACTCAGACGCTGAACGACAGGCTTCCAGTGCTCAAAACTCTTCATTTTAGCCTTTCTGAATACGGGATTCAGACAAAGTAGCGTCTGTTGATCCGTGATCCTTAAAGGTTGAAGGTCTGTCAGCTGTTTGACGATCTGCTGCAGGATGTGCTCTTCAGGCCCTCAGGCCCACTCATCCACTGAGTAGGTCCAGCCTCCACCCAGCCTCCACCCAGCCTCCACCCAGCTCTCCTCCCGACCTCCTCCTGGCCTCCACCCAGCCTCCACCCAGGCTTCACCCAGCTCTCCTCCTGACCTCCTCCTGACCTCCTCCTGGCCTCCACCCGGCCTCCACCCAGCCTCCACCCAGCCTCTTAACTGCATCAGCATTATATTTAGCTTTCCAATAAAAAGGAAAGGTCTTGGATGATCTCCGTCTTGAAGCGCTGGCTGTGGCTGCGATGGCGAGCCAGCCGTGAACCACGGCGTTCCCGGCAGACTGAAGCCGTCATCTGGAGCGTCGTCCAGCTTGGCTCTGCCGGCTGCAGGTGTTGATCCAGCATTAGTCCTGGATCTGCAGCCTTCATGGGATCAATAGCAGCCGTCACTCACTCACATCGGCCCAGAGACTTTCTCTTTGATTCTTTTTCCTCCAACAAATCAAAGTGGAGCCTGGTGTGAAGAGGTGCTTAGCTTTAGCTCCGTCCAGCCAGAGCTTATAAGGAAAACCCTCCAGAGGGCTGATGGGAGCTATGCTTCCTCGATCCAGGGCGGAGGGAGGAGATCACTACACCCTGCAGCAGGCCGGAGGACCATCGATCAGCAGCTGCAGCGGTGAGCGGCTCAGGAGAGAGAGGAGGTGTTATCGCTCTCATTACACGTATCGATCAGCGCCGGGAGACGGATCGCTCTCCTCCCTGTCGCCATCTGTCATCTCTGGTCCTGGACCGGGAGTCCGCCCCCCCCGGCCCGGAGTCCGGCTGCAGGAGGAATGTGGGCTGTCATGCTAATGTCAGGGGAGGAGCAGGCATCAGGCAGACAATGGACGGCGCACTCAGGGCCATTTGTTAAACCAGCGCCGGGACAAAGACTCCGGTGAGGAGGAAACATGGGACAGGAGAACACGCCGTCTTCTCTTCTCAGTGTGTTTCCTGTTGGCCGAGTTCCTACGTTACTGTCACTTACAAAGACACAGGGGATCACTGCCGACACGGCAGCGTGGCGGAGGCTGGTCTGGTCTGCAGGGTCCACATGGTCCGAATGGTCCTTCTTGAATCAGGATTCAGAACAACCACAGATACTTCAAAAGTCGCAGAGGTCAAAGGAGTTGTTGAACATTCCTCTGTGGAAGGATTTCAGGGATGAAGCTCTGTGTTCAGGAGAGTAAAATGTATCCCGGTCTGTTTTTGTCACAGTAAATGAGGAAAGAGGAAGAAGAGCAGTGATATAAACAGCTGGAACTTCTCAGTTTAAAGACAGAAAACAGTGGAATCCACCTGTCCTGATAGGCATAGCCACATCCAGATCATGATCCTGACTGCTGCTCTGCTCCTTAACACGATCATATCATGATCCAGCCGGATAAAAACAACATTCTGCAAGAGAAAAGTAAAGAATCTGCATGTTTTATCGATAATCTGAGTTTATTTTCCACCACAATCAAGGAACAAAAGAAAAACATCCAGAGGTACCTCTGAGTGAAGACGCCCTGTTCAACAGATTTTAGTCAGGCACACTGTGGCACGTGATCATGTTTTACTTCATTTATCATTTATTTATTTGTTTTCTTTAACCTGCGGTGTCAAGCAGGAAGCAGCAGAACGGAGGTTCTGGCTCCT
>NC_043761.1:16432548-16505048 GCF_902148845.1 Salarias fasciatus | reverse complement strand
CCAGCTCCAGGACCAGCTCCAGGACCAGCTCCAGTCCGGCTTCAGGGCCAGTGGATCCCTGAGCAGCTCAGAAGACTCAGAGGACGAGGGACCGGCTGCCTGCTGCACACAGCTCCTGGTCTTCGTGTGACGGTCTGCGGTCTGACTCCAGGTCTGAGTCCGGGGGCTCAGAGGCAGGAGGGAGGCGGAGCACGGTGCATGCTAATGCCGCCGTCACGCCGTCCTCGGAGCGCCGGCTGTGTGAATGAGAACACTGTGTGCCGATCTGCCGGGCGCCGCTCGCACCGTGACCTTTCTCCACGGCATTCAATAACAGCTCTGTTGTCACGGCAACCGTCTCCGGCCGCTTTCTGAAATATCCATCAGTGCCGTCAGCAAACGGTGGGCACAGCCTGCAGCTTCTTCCTCCTCACTGCAGTATTTCTGCCTGAAATCACAGCAGGAGGTCAGAGGTCATCAAAAGGAATTTCACTAGTCCTGCTTTATCACGAACCACTGAAGGAAAACAGAAAATCATCATTTCTGATTGGAGATCAGGAGAAATTCTGTTAAACAGCTGGAGATCCGGAGATCAGGAGTCGTCCTCTAGACGCCGTAGAAGACAGGAGTCGTCCTCTAGACGCTGTAGAAGACAGGAGTCGTCCTCTAGACGCTGTAGAAGACAGGAGTCGTCCTCTAGATGTGACTCTGTCCTCCAGCCATGTGTCCTCAGACTCTCAATGTTCTAGATTCTTGATGGGATTTTACCTTCTAGAACATTCGTCCATCTCCTGTATCCGCCTGCCTCGGGTCTGGAGGTCTGGATCATGTCTCCGGAGGCAGCTCGGACCTGGACATGTCCCCAGTCCACCACAGGGCTGAAACAGAGACCAAGTCGTCCTCCTGAAGGTACTGAGGGCGTCTGGCAGTGAAGACTGTCCGCCGTGCGTCCTGTTGAGACGGAGAGGAGACGATAGACTTTGATCATGATGAGAATCAGCTTTGTCTGACATAGTGACTGCTCCAGCAGTCTGGACTGGACCAGGACCTGCTGACAATCAGACGATGATGAATCCAAGAAGCCCAGAGCTGGGACCGGGTTTGGACAGAAGCCCAGACGGTTCTGATGAGGGAAGTGTGAGCTTCTATCGAGGTTGGACCGACTGGATTTCTTTTTTTTAAGTTCCTGCTGTCCTGCCGGAGCAGCGAGCCGCCGAGGCTGAATCTGGACTCGTCTGCAGCTCCGTTAAAACAGAGGAGTGAGACACCGGGCCTCGTCCCTCAGTCAGCTGGTCGTCTCTCTGATGAGCCAGTCCAGCTCAGGGAACCGGTCTCCTTACGTGGACTAAGAGGACCAGGGTTTTGACGCAACGCAGCCAAAGCTGCATTTTAACAGCTTCTGACAGCCGGACAGACGGCGAGGGAGGAGGACAGGAGGACAGGAGGACAGGAGGACAGGAGGACAGGAGGACAGGAGGAGCATGGAACCACTACCAACACTCACACACTCACACACACACACACCTGGATTACCTGTCATCCAGCCTGCACTGATGGCAGCCATCAGGAGTCTTCTCTCCGTCAGTCTGCCCTCATGCTGTTTTCCCATCAACCCCCTGCCGGGGTTTGGACCTGCTGCAGTTTATTTGTTTAAATTAGACACATTTCTATCTTCCTCCATTTTTGAAAATGGATCCTCGAAATCCTCGAAAACATCAGTTTTCTTCAAAAGGCCAAAAAACTCCAACATGCAGGTCAAAACTTTCAGAAAGGATCAGCTGAAAGGAAGAAGACATTATTCTGCTCAGCAATCAAGGAACAACAGCATCCATCCATCATCCATCCATCCATCATCCATCCATCATCCATCCATCCGTCTGTCCATGTATACATCTATACATCCATCATCCATCCATGTATACGTTTATCCATCTACCATCCATTCATCCATCTATCATCCATTCATCCATCTATCCATTCATCATGTATCATCCATCCATCCTTCATTCTTCTTTCCTGTGTGTCTGCCTCACTGAACCAAACAGCAGCGCAGCTTCTGCAGTGTGATCGTCTTTCCTCTGTATTTCCTCTGAATAGGTATTTTCTTGCCTGGGTTGGTTGGACAGGTGTAAACATGGAGCTCTGTCCATGAAGATCACATGACTCACTTCTCAATGAAGAATTTCTGAATTCCCTACTAAAGCTGGACTGTGGAGCTCAGAAGCCAAACCAAAACATCTGAATGTCAAGCCAGCGTGGTTTTGGTCGTCATGATTAATTTTTAGTTTCAAATGGCAGCCGTTTAATCGAGTGCTGCCTGGTCTCCTTACTTTAAGTTCATTCCAGCCGTCCCGTCCCATCTGTGTCTCCACTGATTCATTTTCCCGGCATAAAAGTGCTGTTAAACACATGGTGGTACAGGAAACGGTAGAAATGCTCATTTTGTTGGAGGAGAGCAGTTCAGTTCTAAATGAACTGTCCTCTATTTGTCTCTCTCTATCCTCTAATGCAGGGCTATTCAGATAACTTTTCACAGGTGCCAGTTCACGAAACTTAGGAAAAATAAGTGTCCACCGTGACTTCTTCTCCTGTATGTGGATTTGTAGCAGATACATGTTTACAGCACACTGCCCCCTGCAGGTTCAGGGTGGTCGAGCTGCAGGGAGTGCATAAAGCACTCGGGTTCTCTAATGGGGATATTACAAGAGGGCAGGAAGTCTCCTCTGGGTCTGGCTCTGCAGGAAGTCTCCTGAGTCTGGTTCTGCAGGAAGTCTCCTCTGAGTCTGGTTCTGCAGGAAGTCTCCTCTGAGTCTGGTTCTGCAGGAAGTCTCCTGAGTCTGGTTCTGCAGGAAGTCTCCTCTGAGTCTGGTTCTACAGGAAGTCTCCTCTGAGTCTGGTTCTGCAGGAAGTCTCCTGAGTCTGGTTCTGCAGGAAGTCTCCTCTGAGTCTGGTTCTGCAGGAAGTCTCCTCTGAGTCTGGTTCTGCAGGAAGTCTCCTCTGAGTCTGGTTCTACAGGAAGTCTCCTCTGAGTCTGGTTCTGCAGGAAGTCTCCTGAGTCTGGTTCTGCAGGAAGTCTCCTCTGAGTCTGGTTCTGCAGGAAGTCTCCTCTGGGTCTGGTTCTGCAGGAAGTCTCCTCTGGGTCTGGTTCTGCAGGAAGTCTCCTGAGTCTGGTTCTGCAGGAAGTCTCCTCTGAGTCTGGTTCTGCAGGAAGTCTCCTCTGGATCTGGTTCTGCAGGAAGTCTCCTCTGGGTCTGGTTCTGCAGGAAGTCTCCTGAGTCTGGTTCTGCAGGAAGTCTCCTCTGAGTCTGGTTCTGCAGGAAGTCTCCTGAGTCTGGTTCTGCAGGAAGTCTCCTCTGAGTCTGGTTCTGCAGGAAGTCTCCTGAGTCTGGTTCTGCAGGAAGTCTCCTCTGGATCTGGTTCTTCAGGAAGTCTCCTGAGTCTGGTTCTGCAGGAAGTCTCCTGAGTCTGGTTCTGCAGGAAGTCTCCTCTGGATCTGGTTCTTCAGGAAGTCTCCTGAGTCTGGTTCTGCAGGAAGTCTCCTGAGTCTGGTTCTGCAGGAAGTCTCCTCTGGATCTGGTTCTGCAGGAAGTCTCCTCTGAGTCTGGTTCTCATGTTCCTTCCTGTTAGGAGAGTTTGTCCTCTTCTCCCTGCTGGTTAATTGTATCTCTCTTTAAATCCGTCTTCAGAGGACTGTGTTGGATTCAGTTCTATAAAAATCAGATTGAATTTAAATCGGCGGGGGTCCTGTTCCGTCCTTCGTTCCCGTCTCTCCTGCTGCTGCTCAGATTTGCTTCGGATCTTCTTTTCTTGTTTTTGAACAGCGTCTGCGGCTCGAACCCTCTCATCTGCAGCCATATGCTGAGTAATACTCGATGCAGGGTAGGAAGTCTCTCCGGTTGGCTTCTGCTCTGCCTCCTCGCAGTGAACCCGTTCATCTCTTCCCTATCAGTATCTCCTGAGACGAGAGCTCCGGATCGGCCGTCCATGGTCTCAGCTACAAAACACAGCTGGTGGAGTCGGCACTGAACATCAAACATGAACTCTTGTGCCATTTCCAGTCAGTTACTGATAAAACGTGAGGAGAACATCCAACAGGTGACTTTACAGCAGGATTAAAATGTAAACGTCAGACCTTCTCCCAGTGAAACAGAGCTGCTCGTTTCTGAATCCTCTGAGGCTATCACTGAAGCTGTAGAGCAAAGTGAGCTTTGGTTCCTCCCACTCCGAAGACCTGATCGGTCCTCCATCAAGACTCCATCATCCTCCCAACCAGCTCCTGCTGGAATCGCTCTGCAGCTGTGGAACTGAAGCCACACAGGAGTGTTTCAGGATGAAACACAGCTGGAGCCACTAGAGAGCTGTTTTCATCTTTCAGGACACGTCGACACCGATCGTGGAGTCTGAGGACGCAGAGCCAGAAGAAACACCGCCGGCAAGAAAACACAACCGGAGGTTAGAAATAGTGCACAGTTTATCTGGAGTGAGATTCTAATGGCGGCTGAAGCTCGTCTGACAGAGTAGCTGTGAACTCACCACCAACGGCTGACTCTTTTAGAATGGGCAGCAACAGGGTCAGTTCTCGTCAGTTCTCAATGCATTGTGGGCCGCGGTGGCCAAGCTGGACTGAGTTCTGAAGGCTCGGTGCCACCAAAACCTGTCACGGTCCAGCATATCTCCAGCTCTCCCTCGTCACACACGGGGGATCTATCTGATCTGATCTGATCAGCTGTAATCTGAGAATGAAGCTCCTCCTGCAGAGAGCACTGATAAAAGAGAGGTCACTGTCCCAGAATGCACTGCAACATGACATCACCCTTTAGAGCCGTGATCGCTGGCGTCCAAACCCAAAACCCAGACGTCGGAATGTTGGTGAGCGACGGAGGCATGCACCCGCCGACTGGCGGGGGGGGGGGGCGTCAATTCGGGGTGCGTGCATCTGCTCGAGGGCCCGAGGTAATGCGTCCGTGCGTGCAATGGAATCCTCTCGCGGGCCGGATTGGACGGTTCGGCGGGCCACATTTGGCCCGCGGGCCGCTAATTGCCGACCCCTGTTATAGAGCATCATGAGTTTCCTGAGTTGTCTTGTATTTCCTCTGTGTGGCTTTGCTATAAGACAGAGTGAAAGTAAAACTACTTGAGTAATCTTTGGGCCTTTTTACTGATGAACAACACACAGTAAAACTGAAGCTTCCAGACATGCTGAATCAGCAGTGGCTCCATGAGTGCATCAAACAAGCGAACATCCATGAATAAATCCGGATAATCATGTGTGTGCAGGATTTTACTGTTCTTCATGAAACCGTTCATCTTCTTGTGATGAAGAAACAAACAGTCAAAGTCGAGTCCAAGGACACATTCAGCAGCTTCCAGAAGTCATTTCACGAGGCTGAGCAGTTTCCATGGCGATGGCCTGCCTCTCGTCCCTCACGCTGTGGCCCATCGCTGTGTTTGGTTCACTGTGTTCAAACAGACCGCAGCAGCAGCGCTTCCTGTAATGCTTCTAATTTTCAGCCCGCTGTGACGACTGGAGGTGTTGGTGTTGAAGCAGCCTCCATGCAGCCCGGCAGTACGGCGGCGTCCTGGATTCCTCTGGAGCTACGCTCACTCTCACACAGCTTCAGGCTGGTTCCTGGTTCCTGGTTCCTGGTTCCTGGTTCCTGGTTCCTGGTTCCTGGGCATGGCGGGGTCTGAGGCCCGGGTCTCAGTCAGCTGTCTCGCTCTTCAGCTCCACTCCAGGTCGGACCGCTGGCCTCAGAATGCAGGTGGAGCGTTCACAAACAGCCCTGACCCCCTTCCTGAGACCGACCGCCACACTGCAGTCCAGCAGCCAGAACATCCAGAGTCCAGCAGGAGAAACCAGTCTTCACACAACGCTTTAGTTCACTGACACACAACACGTCAGGTCAGTTCAGAAAACTATTCAGAAATCCTGAAATAAAACCGTCAAACTGCCAACAAGGAGCTCGTTCATCGGTTTGTTCTGAGTGTGTGTGTGTGTGTTCTGTTTGAAGTCTTTTTTTTTTGTGATCAATTTTTTATTCACTTTTGCATATTTTTACAATGATACATTGATTTACATTGCTTGTATTTTTATCCCCGTCCCCCCCTCCCTCCTCCCCTTTTCCCAACCAGACACCCTCACACCCACCCCATGGGACATTAGAAGACTGTAAATGATGGCAAAATAATAAAAATAAAACAAGTAATAATAATAATAAAAAAAACAAAACTAAAGAGAAAAAAAAACTAAAAAAATGTAGGGAAAAAAAAAAAGAAAATTAAGAGTTATGGCAGATTATTAACAGAACATTTGAGAGAAAAGGGTAGTCCCAGCCCACCCACCCCTGGCTGTCCAGGCATTGGAACAATAACAATAACCTTTTCACATAGATACAAAAAACCTAATACTGCTAATTTCCTCCGTCATTGACATCCACAGAAACAGCTCTTCATACATAGAATTAAGTACATCACAATAGGAAACAAAAAGATATTATGGCAGTGTGTAGTATGTAGCAAATTGCTTGTGGAATGCAGAGGTTACAATAGTGCCTCAACAGCAGAGTTAATTCTAGACACTACATTAGACCAGCATAAAATATTTGAGCTTTTGGCTCCATGAATCCGAGCTGCTGATAGTTCCAGTTGTGCGATTTCTTTGAATGACCGGAGCCACTGCCCCACACTCAGAGGTTGTCTTGTTTTCCAGCGGCATGCAAGCATCTTTTTAGCAGCTGTAAGACCAGCTAGAACATGACGGCGTTGATTAATGGTTAGTTTCAGATTTGTTGTGTCATTAAGTAAGAGAAGCCTCTGTGTGTGGGGTATATGGATTTCCATGATCTTTGATAAAACATTAGCAACATTTCTCCAAAGATCATAAACCTCTGGACATTGCCACACCATGTGGAGGAAAGTGCCAATGGTATTGTCCGTGCAGAAATCACAATAAGGACTGTCTTTCACCTTCATCATGTGTAATCTCTTAGGATATAAATAAGACCTGTGAATAATTTTATAGTGAATCATTTGGTGGTTTGGGTTTCTGGATGACAGAGAAATATTAGACCAAATACTTGTCCAGTCCCACTCAGTTTGATCTTTTAGCTCTGATTTCCAGAGTTGCTGAATGGGCAGATGCTTGTATGATTCATTAGTTATAGTTTTATATAGATCAGACACAATACCATAGCGTTTTTCTCCACTTAAAATGGTGTGGAGGGGATGGTCTTCAAGAGCACATCCCCATGGGACGCCATGGGCACACATAGCTGCTCTGAGCTGCAAATAGAAAAAGAAGGATGTAGCAGGTAAATCATAGGCTTTCTGAATATCCTGAAATTCTCTTAATCCACTTTGATCAATTATGTTGTGTAGCGTAAAAACACCTTGGCGTTCCCATGGGGAAAAAGCTATTGGTTTCTTGTCTATTGTTAACAGTTCGTTATGAAAAATTGGAGATTGCATAAAATATTTGTCGTTAACTTTCATAAACCGATTAACTTTGTGCCAAACCATCAAGACATGGGCAATAATAGGGCCATATTTGCATTTTGCTGCCTTGGTGGGTATATTAGAATACAAGAAATACTGCAGATCATAGGGCTTTAGTAAGGTCTCTTCTATTGGTCTCCATGATACTGGAATAGAGGGTTTGAACCATAGAGTAAATGCACGTAATGTAAAGCACCATGAATACCATTCAAAATTAGGAAGACTGACGCCACCTGATGATTTGAAGCGATGTAATGTTGAAGCTTTAATTCTTGGCTTCCTTTTATTCCAGAGATAAATGCTGACAATAGAGTGTAATTTCTTCCAGAATCCTTTTGGGGGAGTCAGAGGCAACATAGAGCTTAAGAAGTTTATGCGAGGTAAAATATTCATTTTTATGACTGAAAAGCGAGACTGAAAGGATGTTGGAAGGGAGCACCAACGATTAGAGTCATTTGTAATAGAGTTTAGAGTTTTGTTAAAATTATTCTTTGCCACTGCGTCTATAGTGGGATATATGGAGATCCCAAGATATTTAAAGCTTTTGACAACTGGGATTTGTGAGGGTGGCAGATTGGCTGTGGTGTCACTCAAGGACATCAGAGCTGACTTCATCCAATTCACTTTATATCCAGAGATTTTCTGTTTGAAGTCTTGTGGATTTACATGCTGCACATCTTCAGGCTGCTTCCTTATTCTTGCTTTAATCAATACAGTGAAACCAGGAGGGACCAGGGACCGAAGCCTTTCCTCCTCCAGGTGCTCTGATCATCCAGCGTCTCAGTCTCTTGTGTTGATCGTTATCCAGCAGATCGGCACATGGAGAGAACTGCTGCCAAAACTCAACAGGGAGCCGAAAACTCTCAAGGACAAGAGGGAACACCGACAGAACAGCCTGCAGCAGTTTACTGTTCTACCTGAACACCACTCTGCGGGTCAGGTTGGGTGGGGAGGGGTGGGGTTGGATAGGGTCGGTCAGGTCAGCTCAGCTCAGGTTGCATTGGGTCAGATTGGGTCTGGTGGGGTTGGGTGGGGTCATGTTGGGTCAGACCGGGTTGTGGTGGATGGGGTAGAGTCAGGTTGGGTGGGGTTGGTCTGGTCAGGTCTGGTGGGGTTGGGTGGGGTCATGTTGGGTTGGGTGGGGTCAGTCAGGTCAGGTTGGGTCAATATGGCTCACCTTTCTGAGCCTCCCCTCATGATCCAGGTCAACCTCTGGTCCTGGTCGATGACTCAAATCACAAAGTTCAGTGTGTCCCTCATCCTGCTCAGCCTGAACCAGCCCGACTCTTCTCAACTTCGGTCTTCTTCCTTCAGCACCTTCCCAACAGTAAAACGTGTTTCTCTGATTATCAAACATGTATCTAGATGACCAGCGCCATGCAGACAGCCAGGGGACTCAGACGGGACTGGGACAGGACTGGGACAGGACTGGGACCGGTCTGTCCACCCTGCTGCCCTGCCTGCTGACCTTTATCCGCCCTCTCTGGACTCACGTCTCCCCCCCTCCTGGCCTCCGGTCGATATTCCGGATTGCTCTGGACCTCGGGGGACGCGCTTTTGCTGGAACGAAGTGTGTGTGAGTGTGTGTGGGCTCTCACATGTTCAGAGTCTGCTCCGGTGTTTGGACGGGTAATTAAAACTTCAGTCTGAGATTTACAGCCAGACTCCCAAACACTGACAGAGCTGCTTTTAATTAAAAGAAGATGTAGTGCAGTGCTGGCGCCCCCAGCTCTCTCTGAGAACATCCCTCCTTCAATACGTCCTTCACTCCGTGTTTTCATTCTGACGGGAAGATGTATTCCATGCATGTGAGCGTGCATGTGTGTGTGCTCAAACATCCTCAATGAGCACGCCACAGATCCTGAAAAAGTCCGAGACAGTCAGGGACAGACGGGTTCTGTCCACTGTGTGTCGCAGCGTCCCTGTCCTCCCTGCCTCTGTCCAGGCTGAGCCGCCTCCCTCTCCACTCTGTGAACATTGATTTATTTTAATTTTCCACAGAAGAGATTAGTGTGAGTGTGTTTCCTGTCGGGGTGGCCTCTGATATGAGAGGATGAATTATTCATTCCGGCGTCTTCCGTGGATTTTCCTTCAGCGCCACGCCGACCGGAACAGCAGCAAGCAGAGACTAAGACCCATTCTCTAAACCGATCTTTATTCAGAAGAAACAGAAACTCCCCTCTCAGTTCCTTGGTGGTTAAATAAAAGAGTTTGCCGCCGGGGGACACGGACCAGAGGGTGAGAAACACACGTCCTGATCCGAGCGGCGGAAGTTTGTGGACATGGTCTAAAATCCTCCTGGAGAAACCCGGCTGCTCCCCAGATCCCGAGCCGCTCTGATGGAGTCCATGTGGACCAGGAGGTCAGCAGCAGTCCTCGTGGGGGGGTCGTGGGGGGGGGGGGGTCCTGACGCTCAGCGGTTCAGATGAAGACCAGACCACGAGACTCAGACCAGCTTCAGACTCTGCTGACACTCTAGAGTCAGACTGTTGGCATTTTTAACACCACAGTGGAGCTCAGAGCCGCTGAAGGCAGCTTCACGAAAATCCCCGTCTCAGTGGAGACGCTGGAAAAGTTGCTCCTGATCCTGGTCCTGGTCCTGGTCCTGGTCCTGGTCAGGCCCAGCAGACGGACAGTCAGGACAGTGTCCCCCTCCTGATGTCAGGACTCTGTCTCTTCCTCACTAGACTGACCAGTTAAACCTGGACCCTCTTGTTGTGGACCGGATGAGTCTGAACCGGTCTTGATCTTGGACTCTGTTGCTGTAGCAGCCAAGCTGTGAGCCAAACGAGTCCTCTTCCTGTTTCACCAAACAAGCTTCAGCGAGAAACCTTCTGAGGATTCATCCTCTCATTGGCTCAGAGAAACGACCCGGCATGTCCCAGAGCTCACCAGATGTTCTGTAACACATCCGTCAGAGTTGTGGAGGACCCAGACAGAAGACCAGGACGTGTTGGTGTTGTGCTGGACGGCGAGCAGAGGACGTCGTTATTTCATCTCCCTGCTGAGGATTCAGAGCAGCAGCTGGCCTCAGGACCGATTCCTGCATCTGACCCCGGTTTAGAGCAGGACGTCTGACAAAAGAACAGGTTTCCTTCCCTGTGTGTGTGTGTGTGTGTGTGTGTGTGTGTGTGTGTGTGTGTGTGTGTGTGTGTGTGTGTACTCCCCAGCCGCCTCTCCTCTGGTTTATGTCTCCTGATGTCTCTTCATGATTCTCCTCTCGGTGACGGTCTGGATTAAAAAGCAAAGTCAGGGATGGACATTCAGGGACAGTCCAACACAGGACGCCTTCAGACTGTCTCCAGGTCTGCAGGTTCAAACAGATGACGTTACTTCAGCTGTGCAGCACGAGCTCCTGGTGTGTGGAAAATGTGTGTGTGCATGTGTTCTGGCTGCGTCAGCCGCTATGAAACCAGAAGTTAACGCACGTCAAATTAACATTAAGAAGTTCTAACAAATTCTCATTTTGTTCATTTTTTCTCCATAAGGAGGTCAGCAGCCATTCACCGCATGACAAGAACAGAAACTCTTCCCAGCAGGAAGCCACTGCCATCTGAAGCGCTGTCCTTGGTGCTGAAGATGACCGTGGGTCTATACTCCAAAACTCACTGCCTCTGAGATGACGAATAGATTAAAAAAACATCAACAGATGAACACAAGTCACACAAACAGCAAGTGACGAACACATGAACAACAAAAATGCATAATGTTGCCTTTTTTTCTACAACGAATAAATGATCTCATCTTAACGAGCAGCTCAGAGAAATGCAGTAGATTCTGCAATTTTCGATATGATCACCACCACTTCAGTAATGTACACTACCGGTCAAACGTTTTAGAACACCCCAATTTTTCCAGTTATTTATTGCAATTCAAGTCACTCAAGTCCAATCAGTAGCTTGAAATGATCCAACGGTAAGAGGTGAACTACCAGAGGAGAAAATAAAAAGTAAAGTTACCCAAAACTGAAAAACAGAGTAAATTTCAGAACAATAACACAAAATGGGTTAACGATTGATAGCTGTCCTGCAGCAGCGGAGGGAGACCAAGCCTTAAAAAGCTGGTGCTACTAATTCCTACAGGTGTTCCAAGTTTACTTGATTACTAACAAGCCCCTCTGTCAGCATAGAAGCAGTGTTAGAACACAGTGTGGTACCAGACCCTCGTGAGCATCAGTTGAACAGTGTTGTACTGCAGAAAGTAGGGTGTTGCCACAGAAATGGCAAGAAAAAGGCAATTAACAGTGAAGAGAGACAGACCATCATGACACTGAAAAATGTAGGTCTTTCCTACAGAGAAACTGCAAAGAGAGTCAAGGTGTCAGTGAGGACAGTTTCCTTCACCGTCAACAGGAAGTCAGAAACTGGGGCAAACTTTGACAGGAAGAGGTCTGGCAGACCCAAAGCCACAACTGAATCAGAGGACAAGTTTCTGAGAGTCAACAGTTTGTGATAGGCGGCTCACAGCTTCAAGCACAGCTTCACAGTGGTCGTAGTAAGAAAGTCTCTGTTTCTACTGTGAAGAGAAGACTTGGAGCTTCGGGTTCGACTGGACGAGCTGCAGCAAGAAAACCACTGCTAAGACGTCAGAATAAGACAAAGAGGCTTTTCTGGGCCAAGAAGCACTGCCACTGGACTACTGAAGACTGGAAAAAGGTATTATGGACGGATGAATCAAAATTTGAAATCTTGGGTTCATCAAGAAGAATCTTTGTACGGCGGAGAGCAGGTGAAGGAAGCTTCCACAGTGTGTGGCTTCAACTGTCACACATGGAGGAGGAAGTGTGATGGTCTGGGGTTGTGTTGCTGGATCCAGGGTTGGTGACTTGTTCAGAGTGAGAGGCTCCCTGAACCAGAACGGCTCCCGCAGCATCCTGCAGCGCCATGCAGTACCCTCTGGGATGCAAGATAATGACCCTCTTCTGAGGAGACGTGCTGAGCTGCTAGCTGACGGGACTTCAGTTTCAGGCGCCACAGTGTTGTTGTTTTTACCTTTGTCATCCTCGGAAACATTTAATTTAGATTTTTTGAAAACACTGCCTGTGAAAAAATCTGCTATTCTCTTCTGCTGCTGCCTGCCATTGGTGTCGTTTGATTGCGAAGAAGCTGCTTCCGGGTGAGGGAGGAGTCTCAACAAACAATTTAATTTCTTTTGAAATAGATTTTTCCACATATCCCCGGCAGCACCCCCCTTCCCGCGTGAGTGCATCAGCCGCTGTGAAACCAGCAGCTAGCACACATCAGCTGCTATGAAGTAAATGTTTCAGGTGGTCTGGATGAGCGCATGCTCCGGTCTGTAGAGGATTAGAGGACCTCCGTCCTGTCTGTAGAGGATTAGAGGACCTCCATCCTGTCTGTAGAGGATTAGAGGACCTCCTTCCTGTCTGTAGAGGATTAGAGGACCTCCTTCCTGTCTGTAGAGGATTAGAGGACCTCCATCCTGTCTGTAGAGGATTAGAGGACCTCCATCCTGTCTGTAGAGGATTAGAGGACCTCCATCCTGTCTGTAGAGGATTAGAGGACCTCCTTCCTGTCTGTAGAGGATTAGAGGACCTCCTTCCTGTCTGTAGAGGATTAGAGGACCTCCTTCCTGTCTGTAGAGGATTAGAGGACCTCCTTCCTGTCTGTAGAGGATTAGAGGACCTCCTTCCTGTCTGTAGAGGATTAGAGGACCTCCATCCTGTCTGTAGAGGATTAGAGGACCTCCATCCTGTCTGTAGAGGATTAGAGGACCTCCATCCTGTCTGTAGAGGATTAGAGGACCTCCTTCCTGTCTGTAGAGGATTAGAGGACCTCCTTCCTGTCTGTAGAGGATTAGAGGACCTCCATCCTGTCTGTAGAGGATTAGAGGACCTCCATCCTGTCTGTAGAGGATTAGAGGACCTCCATCCTGTCTGTAGAGGATTAGAGGACCTCCTTCCTGTCTGTAGAGGATTAGAGGACCTCCTTCCTGTCTGTAGAGGATTAGAGGACCTCCTTCCTGTCTGTAGAGGATTAGAGGACCTCCTTCCTGTCTGTGGAGCAGTTCCAGTCAGTCTTCCCCTAAGGAGTCAGCAGACTGGGAGGAGCCTTCTGAATTGACGGATATGTCAACATGTCCTCATCAGATCAGTCCTGCGGCTCCGGGGACAGGTCTGCAGCTCTGGGACAGGTCTGGGGACAGGTATCTGGGGACAGGTCTCTGGGGACAGGTCTCTGGGGACAGGTCTGGGGACAGGTCTCTGGGGACAGGTCTGCAGCTCTGGGGACAGGTCTGGGGACAGGTATCTGGGGACAGGTCTCTGGGGACAGGTCTGGGGACAGGTCTCTGGGGACAGGTCTCTGGGGACAGGTCTGCAGCTCTGGGACAGGTCTGGGGACAGGTATCTGGGGACAGGTCTGGGGACAGGTCTCTGGGGACAGGTCTCTGGGGACAGGTCTGGGGACAGGTCTCTGGGGACAGGTCTCTGGGGACAGGTCTCTGGGGACAGGTCTGGGGACAGGTCTCTGGGGACAGGTCTCTGGGGACAGGTCTCTGGGGACAGGTCTGGGGACAGGTCTGCAGCTCTGGGGACAGGTCTGGGGACAGGTCTGGGGACAGGTCTCTGGGGACAGGTCTGGGGACAGGTCTGGGGACAGGTCTCTGGGGACAGGTCTGCAGCTCTGGGGACAGGTCTGGGGACAGGTCTGGGGACAGGTCTCTGGGGACAGGTCTCTGGGGACAGGTCTCTGGGGACAGGTCTCTGGGGACAGGTCTGCAGCTCTGGGGACAGGTCTCTGGGGACAGGTCTG
The DNA here is from genome assembly GCF_902148845.1 of Salarias fasciatus. NCBI lineage: Eukaryota > Metazoa > Chordata > Actinopteri > Blenniiformes > Blenniidae > Salarias > Salarias fasciatus. Next base: position 16,490,805 of record NC_043761.1, on the reverse strand, counting down.
GGGACAGTCCTGCGGCTCAGTCTGCTGGCACAGCAGCCAGTCTCTTGAAGAGACTCTTATCGTGACGTCTGAGAGGACAGGAAGGACACTTGAGACTGATCCAGCGGCTCGCTGCCGCTCAGCTGACAAATGTTGACTTTCCAGAGTCTCCTCTTGGTGAGAGAAGCCGGATTAAATTCAAATAAAGAGCGCTCAGGTGAATAAAGAGGGTTTCCCTGAAAAGCTGCTGCTTCACCTGGAGCCTTGCCAAACGGGGAGAAAGAAAGAAAGAAAGTCAAACTCTCCAAGTTAAAGAGAATTAAAGAGTGAACAGCTCCAATGACAGCTAAGTTCTCTCTTCTGATCTGTAGTTTTAACATGCATATACTGATTTTGACTCACAATAATATTAGGTAATAATATTCTCTTCTACTCAGACAGCACAAAGGGTTTAGGATTTTACTCATTTCAAATCTTTTGTTTTGGATTTGAAGAGAGGCTCTTTCTGTATTTTTGTTGAGGTTGCTGCTGCCCTGAAGGAAGGTACGATCAGATTCTGAACCTGGTCAACACACCGATCATCTGATCTCTCAACCTTCTTATCAGCCCCAGACCAAAACAAAAGTCTCTTTTATCAGAACTGAATACAGAATCCAGCTCCGTTTGCTGCTGTTCATCTGCAGCTGCAGACTCTCAGCTGATTTAATCTGGATGAAAACTTTACAGCGACTTTAACTTTTATTGTCATGCTTGAATTTCAGCCTCAGTTTTGAAACGTGTGACTTTCACGAAGTTAAAGGTGCAATAAGTAATTCATTCAATTTAAGATAACTGAAACCGTTCCTATTGGTCAGCTGGTATTGCAGAAACATTCCTGGTGACCAGTGGTTCCCAGAGGGAGTGCTCATCAGGAGTCCGTGCAGCTTGACTTGAAATGTCTGCAACTGTGACCAAATTCAAGGTCTTTATGTAGCTCCATTTGTAGATGTGATGGAGAGCAGCTCCGAACTGAGAACAGCTCCAGCACCTTTAAACCACAGTCCGTCTTTATCTGGTTGCTAGTGTTTGGCTGCTGTCCTCTCACGGCTCCGCCTGGAGGAAAAGGAGAGAGTCTGAATCCATGAGCGCAGACTCGGGCTCATTGCTCTGTTGCCTCTGGGAACTCTTCATCGCTGCGTTCAGCTGCTGTCAAAGAAATGCAAAGCTCAGACTCCAGGCAAGACAGAAAACAAGAGGAAACGTGATACTCCTGTATTCCACTTCATCAACAAAGCATCAGACTGGTCCTTCGAGTTGCTGCGATCGGAGATCAGTTGCTCCAACGGAGACTCCGTCCTCAGCAGTTTAAGCTGCGATGTGTGTCTGCAGAGTGAAACTCAGAAGCCTGTGAACATTTCCTTTATTGACATGTTAAATCTAATGAAGACTTCGCAGCAGCAGCTCAGCACTCCATTACCACACGTCTGTGGTCGTATCAGGTCAGAGTTCAGCTCAATCCAAAGGTCACCGATTGAATTATTTTACCACAGTTCAATCAAACACTCATTATTTATGCACATGAAGAGAGTCTGGTGCCTGAAAGCTCTCGTCCAGTCAACAGACCAGGAGATGGAGCTCTGGTGTGACGGTGGTGAGTTCTGCAGCTCCAGAGGTTCCTGCAAAAACCGCTGAACCATACTCTGAAATGACTAACAGCATCCTGACAACAGCTGTGGTCAACAGAGCAGGATCTGAAATGGAGTCTGACAGAACATCCTGCTGTACTGACCCATCAAAACCTGAACTCAAGGCAATACTCACCTCAGAGGTCAGGTCTGGACCCTCAGAGTCAGGTCTGGACCCTCAGAGTTCAGGTCTGGACCCTCAGAGTCAGATCTGGACCCTCAGAGGTCAGGTCTGGACCCTCAGAGTTCAGGTCTGGACCCTCAGAGGTCAGGTCTGGACCCTCAGAGTTCAGGTCTGGACCCTCAGAGTTCAGATCTGGACCCTCAGAGGTCAGTTCCCAGTGTGTTTCTTACTTGTGCAGCAGAACCGACAGCAAAACTCTTTCTCTCTCTCTGACCTTGACCTTGACCTTGGAGCAGCAGTTCCAGTCGGTGCACCGGGGCTTGAACCCCCCCCCCCCCCCCCCCCACAGACGACAGCACTGTAACTGCTAAGCTGCTCCACCAGTCTGGGTCAATGATGGATGGATTTCACATTAAGAGCGTTTTCTCGGCTTCCGCTCATGAGTTTGTTTTCCCTTCATCCACAGAACACGGCAGGATCAGTAACTGAAGCTGTGAAGTGGTTATTCATGTGAAACCAGCTTTGTCTCCTAAAACAAATTTGCTTTGGAGATCGGGTGTGGAGGCTGGTTTCTCCGCTGCAGCAGTGGAACCTGAAAGCAGCTGCAGCTCACGGTGAGCGGAGGTCCAGCTATCCGGCGTCTGATGTCAGGAAGACAAACAGCACGTCTGAGGAATCCCTCCTGTTTATCAGCTCATGATGGGATGACCTTGGCGCCACTCCGGAAACGTTCCCAGAGTGAAACGAAAGGCGGCCGGCGGCGGCAAATAGAGACGGACGAGGCTGGGAGGGGCTCGTTACTCCGGTCGCTCTGGCATTATCCCAGCGTCGCAGAATCACACGCCGCTTCGTCTTCCTTGGCCTGGCCGATCGTCTCCATTCATCAGCGCACCGGCGGCAAAATGAGACGACAAAACACAGATGAAAAATAACCGCAAACAAAGCGTTTCCTGGAAGACACGACGCTGTGTCTGCAGAGCCGAGCATAGGAACTCAGACTGGAACACCCCCACCGGCTCAGAACAGAAGCAGGAGAGAAAGAATCTACGGAGAGAAACTCCGAGCAGCTGTGTGGACACGAGAGCAGAACAGGAAGTGGACGTGCCGAGGCCCCATGCGCCCTTCAGACTGAACGATGCTGCTGTGGTTCAGGGATGGTGACCCCCCCGCTGAGCGATGGTTCCACTGGCGCTCTTTCAGGAGGGGACCCCAGGACGGCGGCGGCGGCGGCGGCGGCGGCGGCGGCGGCGGCGGCGGCGGCGGCGGCGTTACACCAGCAGCCTGCAGATGAAGCACAGGGAGTCGGAGTCATGGCGGCCCTCATGGAGCTGGCCTGGGCTCTCATAGAGCCTCCAGCATGTGGGTCTCTGCTGTACAGAGGTGGGGCTCGTTAGCGGTCCTGGAAAACCTTCACTCCATCCATCAGTTCAGACTCATGACACACACTGCTTTATCTGAAAGAATGCTGGCAGATGAATGGATGAATATCAGCAGCAGCAGCAGTGACGGCCGGTGCTGCACACCGTCAGGACAGCCGCTGCTCTGCTCTCTGGCACACAGTGAACCGCAGCAGTAAACCTGCTGCTTTCTTTAATCTGGGTTTCTTCTGGTTTACAGAGACCGTCGGTGTGAGTAGACCAGTATCCAGACAGAGTGTGTATCGGTGTGTGTGGCGTACGGCCTCCTGCCTTGCTCTGAAGCCCCTCAGAAGGATCAGCTCCCTCCACCTCAGCAGAGTAAAGCAGCCTCTGAGTGATGAAGACTCTGCCGGGTGGAGGGCCGGCTCAGAGGGGGGCTTCACCCCCGTGCTGATGGCTTCGTCCGGGCCGGGCCGAGGCGGGTCTGGAGAGGACGGGCAGATTCCAGCCTCATCAGCTGCACAGTGAGCCACTACCGTCCAGACCCCTTCAGAACCAGAGACACTGGCTCAATGAGGCGATTCAACGATGTCTTCTGATAAACAGAATCCTCTTCCTGATGGACCGTCCCCCCTGCTCCCGGGTGCCTGGACCTGGACCAGCACTGGGACTGGAACTCCTCAACTCTCAGGTTTAAATATCTACGTCATCTGCCTGAGTGTGAAGTTCACCTTTGGAGGGGATGGTGGTAGATCCTGCAGAACCCTCCAGGTCCAGAACTCTGGTAGATCCTGCAGAACCCTCCAGGTCCAGAACTCTGGTAGATCCTGCAGAACCCTCCAGGTCCAGAACTCTGGTAGATCCTGCAGAACCCTCCAGGTCCAGGCCTCCAGCAGCAGGATGCTTTCTCCTCCAGGACAGCCTGTCCTCCTGCGGCCTCCGTGGCGAGACGTTCACCAGGAAGCCGCTGGCGTCTGACCGCAGCCGGCAGGCTTCCGGAAGCGTCTTGCTGCCTGTTCCATCATGAGGGGGAGTCCAGGCCTTCCGGCTGGAGGCCCAGGCCTCACTGACACTCACTGACGAAGCTGGTGCCAAATTACCTGCATGCAAACCTGAAAAACTGCATGATGTTATTCAGAAAACTCTCCTGAACGACAGGAGGATCGGTTTGTTCCAGGAATCCTCTGTCAGGTTTTCCTGTCATGTGTTCATCATGTGTTCATCATGCGTTCATCATGCGTTCATCATGCGTTCATCATGTGTTCGCCATGGTGTATTCATGAATGTGTGTTGCTCTGTGGCCTGGCACTGAGATTAACAGGGACGTGATGTGAAACGCTCTCTGGCAGAAGCAGCTGCTGTTAGCTGACTCCTCTGAGGGGAACCAGCAGAAACCTTTGAGTCTTTTGGGAACCATTTCTTGCTAATCCGTGTTTTCAAAGCGAGCCAAGCGGAGCAGTTATTGTTGGATAGAGAAGGAAAAACAAAGGGATCAATAGCCCTCAGTCTGCAGCAGAAATAAAATCCTCAACACCAAACGGCAACGATTTTACAGCAGAAAGCAGCTCTGCTAATGAAGAGTCTCACGTCTGTTTCCTCTGCCTCTCCGGAACAGAAAGCCTCCTTCATTTGCTGGCTTGATGGTCTCATTGATTACTGCGGCGCCGGCTGGTCAGGAGGCCTTCACCCTCAGACCCGAACCTGCTGCTGGGATAAACCAGGACCCCACAGGAGCAGGTCAGACATGAAGGACTGGCAGGCTTCAGACACTGAGAACCCAGTGATGACCAGAGACAGGCCTTCTTCTAATGTGCTAACTTGATTGGTTACGCCCAGTAGGAGGGGCTTAACAAAGACAGGGCAGCCATGTTGGCTTGTCTCTGCAGCTGGTCTGTTGGACGGAGTGGGTCAGCAAGTCAAAGTACAAATGCAGGTCCTGAGAGGGCTGGTCTGAGTGGAGAACCGGGCTGGAGAACCCGGCTGGAGAACCCGGCTGGAGAACCCGGCTGGAGAACCCGACTGGAGACGCCGACTGTCTCTGTGGCGTTCTGCTGGCGTTCTGCTGGTGTTCTGCTGGTGTTCTGCTGGCGTTCTGCTGGTGTTCTGCTGGCGTTCTGCTGGTGTTCTGCTGGTGTTCTGCTGGCGTTCTGCTGGCGTTCTGCAGACGTTCTGCTGGCGTTCTGCAGGCGTTCTGCTGGCGTTCTGCTGGCGTTCTGCTGGCGTTCTGCAGACGTTCTGCTGGCGTTCTGCAGGCGTTCTGCTGGCGTTCTGCTGGCGTTCTGCTGGCGTTCTGCTGGCGTTCTGCTGGTGTTCTGCTGGCGTTCTGCTGGAGGAAGGAGCTGAGGTGGGCTCCAGCCAGACGGAGGACCTGGTCTGGATCCGTCAACACGTTGTTCTTTCTCTGTGTCGTCTGGAGGAAGGAGCTGGAAGACCTCAGGGAACATCTCAACCTCAGCTGAGTCTGGAAATACTTTCTCTTTCTTCATTTCTCGACTTTTCCAGTATTTTCGTTTCACCCCTGGGATTTTAGAGCAGTGAGATGAACAGTCTATCTCGGTTACAACAGACTATATTTGTTTGAAAGAACACTGTCCGTCTCCTTTTGGTGCTCAGTCCTGGATGAATCCGGGTTAGAACATTCATTCAGTGTGTTTTAAAGACACTTTAAAAAGATTCAATCCTTCATTTTCTCATACAAACACCAAGCTGATAGATATATTTGGAATTGATTAATTCAGAATAAACCAATCCTCAAGTAAAAACGCCATGAGACTTCTGGAGAATCCCCTTGGTTTTCATCACGATTATTCAGAGAAACAAATCTGACTCCAGATCACATCTAGAATTCAGTGAAGTGAACATTAATGTCCAAACAAACTGCTTCTGGTAAAAACATCATGGAACATATTGTGACTCGTTTACTCGTTAACATTGTAAGTGAAGGAAAAACCTGCTGCTCCGGTGTTTTACTGTCAGAATTTTGTGAAACACTGAAGACCATGCAGCTCTCCTGTCGGTCCACTAGTTGGTGCTAGAACACAGACATTGACATGGACAGAACGCCAAGCTGGATTGTTGTTACTGTCAACTCTAAAAATATGTAGTCCAGGAGAATCTGGACTGGAACCAGGACCAGGACCAGGAGCAGGAGCAGGACCAGGAGCAGGACCAGGAGCAGGAGCAGGACCAGGAGCAGGACCAGGAGCAGGACCAGGACCAGGAGCAGGACCAGGACCAGGAGCAGGAGCAGGACCAGGAGCAGGACCAGGACCAGGACCAGGACCAGGAGCAGGACCAGGACCAGGACCAGGAGCAGGACCAGGACCAGGAGCAGGAGCAGGACCAGGAGCAGGACCAGGACCAGGACCAGGACCAGGAGCAGGACCAGGACCAGGACCAGGACCAGGACCAGGACCAGGACCAGGAGCAGAGGTTCAGGACCAACAGCAGAGCGTTGACTGTCTACGAGTGAAGCCTGAGTGGTTTTAAAAAGTTGTTCTCAGACTCAGAGCAGCAAATCCCTAGAATTCAACAGTTTTGCATTTTCATTTCAGAATGTTCTGTGAGCAGGGCTTTAGAAGTATTTTAATAATTCTCTCTTCCTCTTTGCTCATGAGCTTTGAAAGTTACCAACCCAATCTGAGTTCATCTTGGATTTGTAGTGTGAGAGAAGTGTGAATGAATGAATGAATGAATGGATGAGAGAGGTGTTTCCTCATCTGGAAAACAGATGTGACTCTACCTGAACCCAGGACCGGTCGGTGGTCCTCTGTCCTCCTCCTGTCCTCACTGGGTCCAGCATTCAGCTCCCTGACTGGAGGTCAGCTGCAGGTGTTCCACATGATGGCCTGAAATGCCGGAGTGCTGGAGGAGGATGAGGAAGAGTCTTCGGATTAAGAAACTCATCTTGCAAAGTTTTCCTTGAAGCGAGCATCCTTTCCCCAAAACAGAAAGGCAACAATAAAACAGGCATCCAGCAGACACGGCTGGAGCTCAAGGTTCCCTCAAACACAAAGAAAGTGTCTGTTAATATGAGACAAAAACTGTTTCTGATTCAGTTTCAGGGTTTTTGATTGATGTCAAATTACAGCCGTCAAATTTGGGAACCATGCAGGAGGATTCTGGGAAACTTCAAATTCCAGCTCATGGTGACTGACGGCTGGTGGAAAATGAGGATCAGCGTTCAGACCTCCACCCTGGACACCATGAGGCCGCTCTGCTGCTGCTGCTGCTGCCGGGACCAGAAACACCACTGACACCCTGAAAGCAGCAGAAGCTCAGAGACGCTCACCCCCTGCGGTGCGCCGGACTCCGCCCTGATCCTCCATGGGCCAGGCTTCACCTGAGGAGCACACCTCTCATCTCAGCAGGACTCGCCCGGTGAACAGAGGCTCAAGGAAAGCTGGAACCCATCCTACTGTTCCATCCTGCACTTTGATACTGACTGAATAATAAACGACGGAGAGCCGGACTCGGCGACGCTGCTGATTCCTCTGATATGAGAGGATGAACCGCCTCCGGCGCCGCGTCTTCACAGCAACGCCGGTTTATCAGCGAGGACTGTTATCGTGACGGCGTCTGGAAGAGGCGTCCTTATCTCTCGCTCCACATTGGTGAATCAGGGAGCGTCGCTCTGAAGGGCCTCACCCTCCTCTGGGCTGCTGCCGGAGTCCAGGGAGGAGACAGAGTCTCCATGTCCCCTCAGCTGCTGCATCCTCTCTGCACTGAGCTGCTGTCTCTCCAGGTCCGGGTCCGGGTCCAGGTCCTGGTCCAGGTCCAGGTCCTGGCCTGAATGCACATGTTGTGATTGTTCATATCCTCAGCAGCAGCTTCCTGGTGGGCAGAAGAACAGAATCCTTCAGATGTCTTCGGTCACACGGCGCCGTTTCTTCCTCAAGGAACAAAGAAACAATTTAGAAAAAAAAAATCTACTATTCCTTCCTGTGTCCTGCTTGAAAATGGGATTCAGTGTTTCTGCTGTGGATTATGAGGCTCTGGGCACAGCGGGCCAACCGCCACTGAACAGCAGGTCTGAGCTCTGGAGGTCTGGAGGTCTACTGGACTGGAGTCCTCCTGGTCTGGAGGTCTGGGGGACTGAAGGTCTCCTGGTCCTGGTCACAACTATGGATAACTAATTAATCAATAAGGAATTTTGACTTAAAGTTAATAATCTCTGGCATTCCATCCATCCTCCCCCCTCCCTCCTCCATGCTCAGGGTTTCAGGGTGTAGTGCTCAGCAGGTGACCAGTCCGTCACTGATGGCCGTAACTTCATCAGATTAGCAGCATCAGACTGATCTATGTGATAGATCTATGTGATCGATAGCCTGAGTGAACGGTCGCCACGGTAACGCTCCACCGGTCAGCGTGCTCTACACCCAGAGACATGTTGCACCACAACAGCGATATGAACAGATAAAAGACACAAAACAAGAGAAAAGAGAGAGAGATGAAAATAGCAGAAACTGTTTAAATGGCTGAAACTGTTCAATCCTGTTGATCCAGAAATGTTCCTGAATGTACTGATAAGTTTCAAACCGTTCCAGTAAACATGGTTGATTTTCTTTTCATAGGTTTCATTTTTTTAGTGATGGGATGGTATCATATTTTCTTCCTCCAGATGCATCAATCTGCTCATAAAGAGAAGAAAACGAGTCATTATTGCCTGAGTTAGCAGATGATCAAATCAAGACAATCTGTGTTTTTATTTCCATCCTGAAGTTTCTTTGCCCTGTAATGAGAGTGGAGTCAGCTGGATGTGGACTGAAGGTCAGGGAGCTCTGCTGGAGGGGAGTTTGACTCTATTCACACTGCCTTTGTTTCCCTGCTTCTTGTTGGTATTCAGCTCTTTGAACGTCCAGTCCTTCAGCAGCCTGGTGATACACTCCTCTCCTGTGTGAGCGGAGCTTTCTTCATCACTACGCACTCCATGAATGAATAAAAGATGAGCAACTTTCAGAGTTTGTTTAGTTTCCTCAACAGACTGAAAAAAAAAGATCTAAAACTGTCCCAAATTAGAAAAGGTGCCGCAGCACCAGGAGCTATCAGTGTTACAGCAAGATACAAGCTACGAGCTCCAGCGAGCAGGAGCTGAGAGGAAAACCCCTGAAGAGACCTTCAAATGACTGACAGGCTGGAAACATGGTGGAGTTCACACATCAGGCTGGCTGTTGGAAATGTCTCATCACAATAACAGCAGATGAAACTGATCATTAATACCGCCTGTACTCTGCACGATCTTTTAAAAATGTCTGATATTTTATTAAAAAGAATAGAGACAAACTCGCCAGACGTCCCATCCACTTTTACACAAGCTAGGTTTTAGTAGAAGTTCAGTCCAACATGCTGCAGAGGGCCTGTGAGCAGCTGGCACACACTTTACCTTCAGTCCAGAAGTTTATTATGAACTTGATGCTCTTTATTATTGCTGTTGATGCTGTTTTGATTCAGAACTGATGTCTAGCTGTTGATCACACCTCGACCCGACAGTATTTCTCAGTGTGAGTCAGTTCCAGTGTTTTGCTCTTCCTCCTCTCCATCAGGTAAATGAGGGACTGAGCGTCCAGATGTTTGACAGTCAGTCCTTCCAGTTTCAGCTGAGCAGCTTCACCACTCCCACATGAAGACGTCCAGTCAGTGGAATCTGATTGGCCCTCAGAGGAGCCGCTGTACTGCTGCTTGTTTGAGGCTGAGGTGGAGGCCGGTTCCCATTAACGGCCTCCAGCTGTGGACGAGCTGAGCCGGCTGCAGTTTTCTGTCCACCGGCTGTTTGACAGCGGCCGAGGCAGAGGCCAGCTTTGTGGCGTGCTGAGCTGGGATGTGTGAGGAGCAGCTCAGAATCCACAGGCTGCCGCCCACCACCGCGCACAACAAACACAAGAAATCAGCGCTGAATTCTAAACACCTGTGAAAACTGATGCTCCAACTCCACAGCATCACCTGCTGAGTGCTGAGCTGAGTGCAACGGTCTCAGTCCTCAGGGGCGACCGCCAAACCGTCAGCTCATCAGTTCACCAACGCTCCGCTCTCTGCCACCCTGGAAATGAAATGCTAATGAAGGCGTAGCTATCGCAGCGAGCCCATCCTAAAGGGCAGCTCCCTGAACTGATCCAGTCCAGATTGGTCTTTAGGGGCTGCAGCCTTAAAATGTGATTGGCTGAGCATGTTGGGACGACACCTCGGTCCAGAGTCTGCCTGCCTTCCAGTGGTTTACATCTAGAGTTCAGCTCATCGGTTCACCTCACATTTCTGCTGAGTTCCATCAGAACACTGTGATGAAGACCGGATCAGGCTCAGGATTCAGCTGGAGGAAACTGAGAGTCTGACTGGTCAGAGTCAGTTTTGTTTAAACTTAAGCTGCTCTACATCTCCTCTATAGTGGCTCTACAGCTCCTCTATAGTGGCTCTACATCTCCTCTATAGTGACTCTACATCTCCTCTATAGTGGCTCTACAGCTGCTCTATAGTGACTCTACAGCTGCTCTATAGTGACTCTACATCTCCTCTATAGTGGCTCTACAGCTCCTCTATAGTGGCTCTACATCTCCTCTATAGTGGCTCTACAGCTCCTCTATAGTGACTCTACAGCTCCTCTATAGTGACTCTACATCTCCTCTATAGTGACTCTACAGCTCCTCTATAGTGACTCTACAGCTCCTCTATAGTGGCTCTACAGCTCCTCTATAGTGACTCTACAGCTCCTCTATAGTGACTCTACATCTCCTCTATAGTGACTCTACATCTCCTCTATAGTGGCTCTACAGCTCCTCTATAGTGACTCTACAGCTGCTCTATAGTGACTCTACATCTCCTCTATAGTGACTCTACATCTCCTCTATAGTGGCTCTACAGCTCCTCTATAGTGACTCTACATCTCCTCTATAGTGACTCTACATCTCCTCTATAGTGACTCTACATCTCCTCTATAGTGACTCTACAGCTGCTCTATAGTGACTCTACATCTCCTCTATAGTGGCTCTACAGCTCCTCTATAGTGACTCTACATCTCCTCTATAGTGACTCTACATCTCCTCTATAGTGGCTCTACAGCTCCTCTATAGTGACTCTACATCTCCTCTATAGTGACTCTACATCTCCTCTATAGTGACTCTACAGCTCCTCTATAGTGGCTCTACAGCTCCTCTATAGTGACTCTACAGCTCCTCTATAGTGGCTCTACAGCTCCTCTATAGTGACTCTACAGCTGCTCTATAGTGACTCTACATCTCCTCTATAGTGACTCTACATCTCCTCTATAGTGACTCTACATCTCCTCTATAGTGGCTCTACAGCTCCTCTATAGTGACTCTACATCTCCTCTATAGTGACTCTACATCTCCTCTATAGTGACTCTACATCTCCTCTATAGTGACTCTACATCTCCTCTATAGTGACTCTACATCTCCTCTATAGTGACTCTACAGCTCCTCTATAGTGGCTCTACAGCTCCTCTATAGTGACTCTACATCTCCTCTATAGTGACTCTACATCTCCTCTATAGTGACTCTACATCTCCTCTATAGTGACTCTACATCTCCTCTATAGTGACTCTACATCTCCTCTATAGTGACTCTACAGCTCCTCTATAGTGACTCTACAGCTCCTCTATAGCGACTCTACAGCTCCTCTATAGTGACTCTACAGCTCCTCTATAGTGACTCTACAGCTGCTCTATAGTGACTCTACAGCTCCTCTATAGTGACTCTACAGCTCCTCTATAGTGGTTCTAATACAGAGGAGCCATAGAGTCATGATTTGTCTGGAAAATTATTCTTAAAGAAATGTTAAAACATTGCATTATGGAAAGAGGTGGGCTCATTTGCTCAGTGAGTCGTTGCTTTTCGGTGTCGGTAGAAGAACCAGAGAACCCTTCCAGAGGATCCAGATCAGGAAGCATCTGAGCCCCACTGTGAGGAGGCGGGGTTCAGAGGAGTGGATGGAGAGAGTGCCTCTGGCAGAGCTCCTGTCTCATTCATCCAGAATCTTCACCTCTCAGCGCGGCTGCAGCTCAGAGGGAACCGGGAAGCGTCACCTGGCCTGGTGGCGGAGCTGCGTGGCAGACTCCTCTGCTGGCAGACTCTCAGGCTCTAACTCAGCAGCCCTCCTGCTCTCCTCATTGTCGCACCTTCTATTTTACATTTCATGGGCTTTTATGCCTCATTTCCATATCGGGCTGTCAGCACCCAGCTGTGACAATATTCCCATAATTCTGCCGTATTATGACTTCCCGAGGTGTCATCCTGCCTTAAGTTTCTTTGCCGGTAATTAATCCGTCTCCCAGGTGACCCGTTTGAAGCTGAGCCGCTAACGGCCTCGTCTGCCAGGATTCAGATCTGGTTATGAAACCGCAGAAACAAACACTCCGTCTCACACTCATTCGCTTCCTGCCATGTTTGGCACAGACCTCATGAACGCCGTCAGCACGCCGCTCGATAAACGCCTTTGATATATTGGAGCGCTGCCGCTGTTTGACTGGAGTGTGAGTCAGCCCAGCGCGCTCGCCGCCGTGGCTCCTCACGGCTGGCGTCCCCGCCGCTCTGATCTTGCCGTGCCCTCTAATGTCCGCTTGGTGACAAATGAACCTGATGAATCAGTTCCAGAGCTCCGGCGTTATCTAAGGCGAGCCGAGGGTGGCTGGAGGTCGTGGGGAGTCTGAGGCGGCGCCCAGAAGTCATGACGAAGGACGAGCGATTCATTCTGATGACTCACATCTAAAGGCTGAGGAGGAGGAGCAGCCCCCCAGCTGCTCGGCACATTTCCACAGAAGCTCAGGACTGAGTACGACTAGCAGAACCAGGCCGCCTGTCAGCACCAGCCTCACAGAGAGTCCAGGCTGTGGACCATCGTCTTCCAACAGGACAGGCTGAGGAGGTGGCTCGCTGCCACCTCTCAGCCTGATTCTGCAGGTTTCTCCTGCACACACACACACACACACACGCACACACGCACACACACACACACACACACACACACACGCACACGCACACGCACACACACACACACACACACACACACACACACACACACACACACACACACACACACACACACACACACCTTGGCCTTGGGACACCAAGCAGTTGGTTTGCTCAGAGAGGCCTGATAACGTCACATCATGTGAGATGATTTCTCTCTGTGGTTTTCTCAGGTTAATCAGCGTGTTTCATTCAGTCTAGATGGTGGTGTTTCACTAATCTATTAAACCAAAATAATAATAACCTCTTGAATGATATAATTATTAAAAACCAAAATAAACTCCTGCATAGAAAGTCACAATATACCTAAAATGATCGGCTCTATTTTTAATCCTTATTGGACAACAACACAATACAAAATATAGAATATCGTTCTGAATGACTTTTCTGTTTGAGAAAATCCCATTTCTTTTTTTCCCCTGTGTTATCAGGTAAACAATGAAACAGCTTTCACCGAGAAAAAGAGGAACCCTTCAGTGGTTCCTCAGAAAAGCAGCACTTTGTGGGCAGATTAAAGGGGCTCACACATCTATTTGTCAGGTGTTATTTTCTCCAGGAGCGCTTGTGAGCGCAGTCTCCCGGGGATTACGTCTCCAGAAACAAATTACAGCTGTATTCTGTGTAAAGCGTCAGTCAATTCAAATGTATGCCTAACAGAGCTTTTCATTTCAATTTCATTTCATTTATAACAACAACAGACTGAAGGCGCCGTGTACAGTAGAAAACACTGAGCAGCAGGAGGGGAACACGTTCTGTTGATCAGATTACTACAGCCAGACCTGGACATGCAGGTCACCTGCCACCTGGACCTGGACCTGGACCTGGACCTGGACCTGGACCTGGACCTGGACCGGTCATCAGTCCACCTCAGTCTGGATCTCACTAATAAATAAAAACACACGGAACATAAAATAGAAAGACAACAGATGAAGTGTGAAGTGGGAGAAAGCCTTGTGGAAGTTAGAGGCTTCAGAACAACACCAACTGACACACTCTGCTGTCAGTGTGTGTGTGTGTGTGTGTGTGTGTGTGTGTGTGTGTGTGTGCGTGTGCGTGTGCGTGAGCGTGCGTGCGTGCGTGTGTGTGTGTGTGTGTGTGTGTGTGTGTGTGTGTGTGTGTGTGCGCGTGTGAGCGTGCATGTGCGTGTGTGTGTGTGTGTGTGTGTGTGTGTGATCACTCCCTTCCTCGTGACTCCCCGCCACGGTTCACCCAGATGCGTAGAGGGAGCACGCCTTCTCCTGCTCTCCTTTTGAGCTGTGGCAGATGTTATTGGTCCGATTCCCTCTCCCTCCAAACCACGAGTCAAAGTGTCCTTGAGCAAGCCCGTGAACCCCACACTGCTCTCAGTGAATGGATTGAGCTACGAGCATGGCAGTGGCCTCCACTGGTGTGTGGATGTGTGTGTGAATGGGTGAATGTGACTGGCAGCGTAAAGCTCTTTGGGCTCTCGGTAAGTCCATGTACCACCCAGGACCGTTATTCCAACCCGCTGGATGGATGATTCATCTGCTTTATTTCTCACTAACATGATTTCAGTGAATAGTTTCGTAGCAGTCACTTCCTGCTTTAGGACTGAGGACAGAACCTGAAGAACCTTCTTAAACACTCAGGTAGAACATGCTTGCTGCACACAGAGGGGACCGGCAGGCACTCGAACCTACAACCTTCCCTCTGTGAGGTGAGCAGCTCACCACTGAGTGACAATAACAGACGGATGAACAGAATTCATATCATTTATCTTCCATCTACTTTCCTTAGTGCTTCATAGTGATAACATGCCGTATGATCTCTTATCTGTGACGAGAGGCGCTGCTTTAACGAGTCCACTTAACCAAAGAAAAACACACTTTCCACTCAGACACAGTCTGATGTTTAATGAAGATGATGACAAATTTGTGACTGGATGATGAACCAGTTGGAGATTTAATTTCATTAGCAGTCCACCACCCGGCTCTGCGGTTCTCCACCAGCCGGCTGGCTGCAGTGTCGTGGATCTCAGAAGGTTTTCATTGGGATTCGGAGCTGCTTCCAGCCGTCTGCAGCGCTGAACGCCGGGCTGTTATGTCTCGGAGGCATGCCGGAGGGAAGCCGAGTGAAGGACGGAAAAGCAATCCGTAGGAAACAGGAGTTATGATTCACGGCACAGAGAGTTTGGTAAAGAGGAAGCGGCTCAGTGTTTCTCAGGAACATGCAGCATACAGACGAGCGGCAGCCTGGCCCAGTCCTCCGCCTGCCTTCACCACGCTCACAGAGATATCATCATCCAGCTACTCAGTATATTAACATCATCTGTCTTTGGCACTAATGGAGCCGGTCCTCACTTGACCTTTCACCCAAGTGATGTGAATACTGAGACAAAAGAGAAATAAAGCCTGCAGAAAAATGAATGACGAAGACACATCCTCTGTAAACCTATCAGAGACTTTTCATTGATTCACTCATTTATTTTTCCTTTTCATTTCATCTCCCATGTTCATGTTTAAAAGAAAAAAAGGACTTTATCTTGTTATAAATCTTGTTTCTGGCTTTTGGAGTGCTTCCAGTTTAATATAGAAGCCACTGAACTGAATCATCAGATATGGAATTCTAAGTGACCTAAAAAATGTATGTGATCGCAGAAACAGTATAGCGCGGCTGAAGAGGCCTGGCACTGACAAAATACAGACAGATCAGCACCACAGACAGCGACATACCACAGACAGCGACATACCACAGACAGCGGCATAAAAACTTCAGCACCACAGACAGTGACAAAACACAGACGGATCAGCACCACAGTGACATAAAGACTTTAGCAGTACAGACAGTGACAAAACATGGATCAACACCACAGACAGTGACATACCACAGAGGGATCAGCAGCACAGACAGTGACATATCACAGACGTCAGAACAACCGACAGTGACATATCACAGACGACACAGCACCACAGACAGCAACAGTAAGACAACAGCATCACAGACAGTGACATAACACATATGGATCAGCACCACAGACAGGGACATAAAGATTTCAGCACCACAGACAGCAACATACCACAGACGGATCAGCACCACAGACAGTGACATAAAGACTTTAGTAGTACAGACAGTGATAGAACACGGATCAACACCACAGAGCTCGACATAAAGACATCAGAACCACAGACAGTGACATAACACTGATGGATCAGCATAACAGACAGCGATATAAAGACATCAGCAGCACAGACAGGGACATACCACAGACGGATCAGCACCACAGACAATGATATAAAGATATCAAAAACACAGACAGTGACATAAAGACATCAGCACCACAGACAGTGACATACCACAGAGGGATCAGCAGCACAGATAGTGACCTAAAGAAATGATTGTCTTCACCCTCTTACTGCTAGACTTCAGAAAATTTCCTTCACCGTTTACTTACCGTCACTTCTCTTTTTTTTGGTGTGGATCGGAAAATAAACTTGCAACTTAGTTGATCTGAAGGTCAGTCATCACCGCTGATCTTCTTCACCAGTAGTGTTTGTCTAACACCCTCTGTGACAGTATCCTGTTTCAACTGGAAATGTACATTTGATTTAATGAAGCAGCTTCAGAGAATCAGTCAGCATATGTCTGTGCACACAAACAGGAAAACATCCTCCATCTACACGCTCTGCAAACTCAATTTGAATGTCATTATGTTCATTGTCATTCACGGCACACAGAACACAAGTCACATCATGTGGAATGATATGAAATCTCCTTTCTAATTAGAGGAGCATTTGTGCAATTAGCTGCTTGACCCCAGTCAATTTCCTATCTTAACTCCAGATTTGTTTTATCCGGCTTTCCCAGAAGATGTGTTTGTGTGTGTGTGTGTGTGTGTGTGTGTGTGTGTGTGTGTGTGTGTGTGTGTGTGTGTGTGTGTGTGGCAGGATCCTGCACACAAATTATGCAGCTCCACAAAGCAAAGAACAAGCCAGCAACTATTTTTGCCCCATGCAGCAGAAGATATATTGCTCACCATTTACCTGCTGGTGTTGCCTCAGAGAGAACAAGTGGCATCATGTCTGACTGAAAGTGAAATGAGCGCGCGTGTGTGTGTAGATATGAACATAACATAGGAGCAAAACAAACTGATGCGTGTGTGTGTGTGTGTGTGTGTGTGTGTGTGTGTGTGTGTGTGTGTGTGTGTGCATGAGCGTTCTCGTATTTCTATCCTTGTTGGGGCCAAATGTCCCCACAAGGATAGCAAAACGTGGAACGACGTGCCTTGTGGGACCTTTTTCCGGTCCTAAGTAGGAGAAACAGTGTTTTCTTGACCATGTTGTTGTTACTGAAAAAAGTAAAAGTGCAAAAACATTTCTTTAGGGTTAGGCTTTGTTGTGGTGTGGGTTAGGGTTAGGGTAAGGGTCAGGGTTAGGGGCTAGACATGAATGGGAGTCAATGGACGGTCCCCACAAGGATAGAAATACAAGACTGTGCGTGTGCGCATGTGTGTGTGTGTGTGTGCGTGCGTGCGTGCGTGCGTGTGTGTGTGTGTGTGCGCGCGCGCGCGCGCGCGCGTGCGTGTGCGCGTGTGTGTGTGTGTGCGTGTGTGTGTGTGTGTGTGTGTGTGTATGTAAATGTCTTCTAGTAAAATCCATTTGTCTGAGCTGACATTAGTTTGTACTCAGATGTGGAGATGCACATTGCTGTGTATAGAGGTTTGAATGTGTGTGTAACATATTCTGTTTGTGTGTAACTGAGACTAAAGAGTGATTTTTTTCTGGTCAGATCTGCTCAGGAGATCTCGGAAGGAGAGATCGTAGAAAATGAACATGTTGAATATTTTCGTCTAGACATCCTGTGGAGCTCTGAGAGGAGCCGTGTTGCTCAGTGCCGGTTTGTCCACACCCTCCTAATAAACCCCATTATTCCTCCCCTGATTGGCTGGACAGCTCCAACTCACCAAGGCGATGCCTGTAAACATCCCCGGTTCTGCTGTCAGTGTGTCTGGAGACAATGCAGCTCTGATACCTGGTAGAGCTGAAAGTGAGTCGCTAATCCTCAACGGTCATGTCGCTCCTGGATGTATTTCCACCAAACAGTTTTAATTCGTTCATCTCCACCTGCTGTCACAATGCTCAGAAATCCCAAAGTTTTCATTCATCTCCACTATTAATATTTAGAAGAAGGAAGTAAACCTCAAGAGCAGAGAGCGGTTCAGGGACCACAGAAGGTAAAGAAAGAGATAAATGAAAACCCCATGATACCTGAGATCAATCAATCAATCAATTTATTTTTGTATAGCCCAGTATCACAACAACAGTTGCCTCAGAGGGCTTCAAGATGTTACATTTGTCGGTAAAAGTAAAAACAGTGAATAAGCATAATGGTAATATGTCAATATTTACAGTAACGAGACAGAACGAAGCAACCACCGCCTTCGACCCTCACATCCGGCAAGAAAAAACTCCAAAAACCCAGTGGGAAAAGAAGAAATCTTGGGGAGAACCACAGTATGGAGGGATCCCTCTCCCAGGGACGGACAGCTTTGGCAACAGCTAGCATGAGACAATAAGAAGTAAAGCCTAGGACAATGTTGAGGACAGTTCGTTGGACGGTCCAGCACAAGAACCACGGATCCCAGCAGTAGAACCGAAGCCAGTCCACGGGCAGGACCGACAGGGGTGTCCTCCCGGTCCGGACGGAGCTTGTTCATAGGCCTTCGTAATAGTGGAGTCAGCAACTGAAACTGGAGAAGACTCCCCCTCGAAGGGGGGGACAGCAGGTGAAAAGCAATGAACGGACTAAAGGGAATAACATTCAGACATTAGAGGACAGGGCTCAGTGCACCGTACTTCCCACAGCATTCTAGCTCCTGGGGCAGCTTTGTGGATACTTAACTGTTTAAACTAGTATTTAGTTAGTATAGTTTAGTTTAGTTTAATTTAGTTTGGTTTAGTTTAATTTTGTTTAGTGTAATTTGGTTTGGTTTAGTTTAATTTAATTTAGTTTAGTTTAGTTTAGTTTAGTTTGGTTTAGTTTGGTTTAGTTTGGTTTACTGTAGTTTGGTTTACTGTAGTTTGGTTTGGTTTACTTTAGTTTGGTTTGTTTTAGTTTAGTTTAGTTTAGTTTGGTTTACTGTAGTTTGGTTTGGTTTGCTTTAGTTTAGTTTAGTTTAGTTTAGTTTGGTTTACTTTAGTTTGGTTTAGTTTGTTTTAGTTTAGTTTAGTTTAGTTTAGTTTAGAATCCCTAGCTGACCTGATCATAGGCTGCATCGAAGAGAAACGTCTTGAGCCTCACCTTAAATGTGGAGACTGTGTCTGCCTCTTTGACACCACTTGGAAGCTGGTTCCATAAAAATGGTGCCTGATAGCTAAAGGCTCTTCCACCTAGTGTCCATTTAGAGACTCTAGGAGTCACCAGTAACCCTGCATTTTGAGAGCGAAGTGCTCTGATTGGTTGATAAGGCGTTAAAGCATCTTGGAGATAGGTCGGAGCCATCCCATTTAGGATTTTGTAAGTGAGGAGAAGGATTTTAAATCTAACTCTAAACTCGACAGGAAGCCAGTGAAGAGATTTTAGAACGGGAGTAATGTGTTCACGTCTTCTAGTTCCAGTTAATAATCTGGCGGCTGCATTTTGAACCAACTGAAAGTTTTTTAATACACTTTTTGGGCAGGCTGCGAGAAGGGAGTTGCAGTAGTCCAATCTCGCAGAAACAAATGCATGGATGAGTTTTTCTGCATCGCTTCTAGGTAGAATGTTTCTTATTTTAGCTATGTTGCGCAAGTGGAAATATGCTGTTTTACAAGCCAGGTTGATGTGTGCTTGATGTGATATCTCTTTTAGTCTTAAAGTCTATGGTCTCTAAATCAGGAAAGCCTTGAAGAATCCTGCAGTGTGTACCAGGCTGGATAAGAGCAACACGCTGATATGCACAAAAAAATAAAAAGACACTGGTCGTGCAAAGAAACATTGAAATGTATGAATCTGAATTTCAAGTGACTGGCTGTGTTTCAGAGTTTGATTTTTTTGTATTGCATCCTTTCCTCCCTTTTTCCTGGTTGAATAACAGCAGCTGTGGTGGAAATGATTTGGAGGATATTGAGATGGTGACAGGAAGCAGCAGCAGCACTGAGCTCCTGAAAACACTGCTGTTCAACCCAAACCACACGTTTTCCATAAACCTTCCCATAAAGAGGTGTGATCGTGCACCAAGTCATCAACAGCCTCTGATAGTGCAGCTTCATTAGACACGGGATCAGTGTTATCAAAGGACGCCGGCGTTTGATGATGTTTGCAGTGGGATTGTTACTCTGCATATTACAGGCACGGCGCGTTCACACGGGACTCGGATCACAGACGCGCTCTGTGATTAACGTAAACCACCAGTGAGAGCTGGCTGACGTCTCTCTCACTCCCGCCACGGCAGCTCAGCCTCAGTCAGGCCTGCAGGCTGACCGCCGGCCGGCTGGGAGGGGGGCAGCCTGCAGTGGGGACCAGTGGTCCAAGGAGTACAGCTTGACAGAGACATTTCCCACAATCCACCTCACCCACATGGCACATCTCTCCAGTGTGGCAACAAATTACCAGTTACAGTCTTTACCATTGGTGTTTAATACCTCTGATGACCAGTGGGGGCAGTGTTTCATACCCCTGTTGACCAGTGGGGGCAGTGTGCAGCAGTATGACTCATATATGACCAGAGAAAGGAACAAAGAGGAAACATGAATGAGGATCTCTGAGGGAAAGAGTGTGTGAATGTGTGTGTGGAGACAAACAAACCTGTCCTCAGCTGGATTCCAGGATGAAGACGCTTCAGACGAGTCCAAAGTTTAGAAACGTCTTCGTGTCAGAAGGTCTTAACAAAAGGACAGACCGGACACCACCTTTTAGATAATATGAGGGCAGCGATGCTCATTACAGCGGTTTGAACAAGTTTTATCATTGTTTGGGTCAGAAATCCAGGAAAGAACACTGCCCCCACCTGGATGGACGGATTAACACCCACAACAGCACGATGACCGAAATATCCTGATCCTGTCCGGGTCCTAGGTCCCGTCTGGGTCCAATCCAAGTCCTGTCCAAGTCCTATCCAGGTCCTATCAAGGTTCTGTCAAGGTCCTGTCCATGTTCTAACCAGGCCTGGCCCGGGTAATACCGAGGTCCTGTCCAGGTGCTATCCAGACCCTGTCCAGGTCCTGTGTCACAGAGCATGCCTGCTGTGCTACTTGAGCTTTTTCACACCAGGATAGTCCGGGACTGGTGTGGGACTGGTCCAGGACTGGTCCGAGACTGGTCCAGTACCGGTCCAGGACTGGTCCAGGACTGGTCCGGGACTAGTGTGAGACTGTTCACGGTTCACTCTGGTGACTGAGGACATGAATTTTCACTCTTTCATTTGGTTTGGCTTTCTGCTCTCTAGAGAGCAAAGCAAACACACGGACAGCATGCAGTTACAGCAGCTGCTGGTTTGGGGGCGCTCTCAGCCCAAATGAAAGTAGAAGTCCATATAGTTCTACCATATATGGTCGCTGCCGGCTAACGGCTAGCGGCTAACCACAAGCAGTCATGATTTATAGTCTTCTGGCCATCTATCAGTGAGCGCCTGCTCTTCCTCACTAATCCATGTTTGACCTCTGACCTCCAGACAGTTGGTCCGTCTGCTTCTTCTGACTTGTGTTGTTTATTTTTCTACCCAAATGCATTGTGGGCCACGTCACCTCCTCTAACTACGGCAGCTGGAGAGTCTGCTCCAAGACTTGTGCTTTGTAGGGGTCCAGAGTTCACTTGAAAGATCCAGATCTGAGTTCAGGGGAGCTTTCACACATGCAGAACTGATGAGGACTTTCCCAGAAGGTCCTGAGGTGGTCTCAGGTCCAGATGATAGAGGGCTGGTGTTAGAAGACATTCTTATGCCACTGAGTACGTGTGCTTTCTCGTTGCGCAAATGTCCCAGTTAGGCACAATATGCTATCATGATGGAACAAGTTCAAAGAGTACGAACACGTGTAACATTTTACCTGTCTCAGCGTATGACGTACAGGATGAAAGTTCACTGTTATCTAAAGACTCGCTCTGTATGTCTGTATGTGACGCCTTCGCAGTAAAAGGGGAACCGCTGGCAGACAGAGCCAGAGATCAGTCTGGAGGATACGTCCTTCAGTTAGGCTCTTCTTCCGACGGAAGTAAAACCTCAGTCAAGTCTTGTGTCTTTTTGTAATGTCTGTTGTCCATTTTCTATCAGGTTTTGAACCTGACAGCTGGTGTCAAAGTGTTCCTGGAGGAGGGAAGTTTCTCTACCTGACAAGAGACAGCGCCGAGCGAACGGCGTCCAGTTCCACTCTGCTGGATTGTAATGAGGGACACAAACCTGAACTTTCAGACAAATCTCTGTCAGGGCCGAATGAAATCCAGTCCTAGAAACGCAGCCTGTGTGAAGGTCTGTGTCTAACATATTACACACAATTTGTGCAACTCACACTAATCTGTACATGGCTGTAGGGGAAGCGGATCGTAAATGTGTCTTAATAATAAACCCCTGAGTGTTTCAGATCAGATTGCAGGGCGTAATCGACTCTGATCCATAATCCGTGCTTCATGTAAACACAGGCAGGCCGTGGATTGTGTCGTACAGGTGGATTATTGGTTCCCTCGTACGGAGTGACGTCATCAGCAGAAAACTGCAAGCAGGAAGCAGGAAACAGGAAGCAGGAATTAGGAAAGTCAAACGAGCAGCAGGACTGGATGGTGGTTAAGAAAAACTTTTTAATAGTGCTGATAAAAGTATCGCCTTAACGGTCTGTGTTCATGTCTCCAGTGGAAAACATTCTGATGTTTTTAACAATGTATTATTCAGAAAGGGGAACCAGTCACCACCTCCATCATTTCCATTTCCTGTGGCTAATGCTAAGCTGCTACACACGAGCTAATGATGTTAAAGAGAAGGAACGGTGAGCCGTTAGGCTCCTTGAAGTCCTGGTGGTCTCTCAGCGCCATCTGCTCGACCAGGCTCTCCTCACGATGAGGGGAACCTCGCTCTCCTCCAGTCACTGCAGTCTTCCTCTGCCGCTCGGTTTCCTCTGAAGTCGTTCTCCTGACCTCCGGCGGGACTTTGGAGGCTTTTCTCTGCAGCACGACGGTCTGCTGAACCTGTTCTTTCCCACCTGGACCGAAGGTTTACGTCCAGGCTGCGTTCTGCAGTTTGGGTCCAGAGGTCTGAAAACCTTCAGCATCATTTAGATCCGCCATGTTCTGGTCCTGCTGGTCTTAACTGTGCTTTTGATCCTTCATATCTGGTTAAACAAAGGCAGTAACTGATCTCATATCAGGAGACACACATGGCCCTGATCACCTGACATGGAGGACTCGTGCTGAACCTGCAGAGAGGATCAGAGTTTAAGTCCTGTGAGACTCTCCTCATGTTCTCCTCTTCATTATACATTCATAGACTAATCATCCCTGCATCGGCATCATTTTCAAACAGGTGTTACTGTCTGTTCATATCATGAGTTGAGTCTGATCCTTCGACAGAAAACACACTCAGACATCATCCCACACACTCCTGAGCTTCTCAGCTAAAGACGACAGCAGGACGAGCAGCCGAGCGCCGACGTTCCTCTGCTGTGGATCTGAACAGCTGACGGCAGAGCAGAGCGGAGGACGAGAGGCGATAGGCACTGCTACCCAGCATGCACCTCTCTGACATGTACATTCATCATGACGCACGCTGGATGGAGCTTCAGCCTGTGTGTGTGTGTGTGTGTGTGTGTTTTGTCTACATGTGTTCGTTGTGCACGTAGCCTCTGAACGCCGGACGCAGTGCGATTAAAGCTCATGAAGATCGTCTCCTGAGAGCCGCAGCAGCAGCAGCAGCAGCGAACACACGGCAGCTTAGATGGAAACAAATGAAGACACACAGATGTGTGTGTGTGTGTGTGTGTGTGTGTGTGTGTCACAGCCACTGTTCAGCTTTGCACAGAATTTAGAATATTTGTATAAATATATACAAATGAACTAATTTATATAATCTGAAAACACACACACACACACACACACACACACACACACACACACACACGCACACACACACACACACACACACACACACACACATTTGGTTTCCATGACTTCTGGGGACATTACACACACTCCCAGCTTTAACCCAGAGATGTCAAACGGCAGGCACGCGGACCGAAACCAGGCCGCCAGGTGGGTGCAGGGTGCTCCAGAGGTCTGATGTGATTGTGATTAATCACTGTAGGCCTGCAGATTAACTTTTTAATGATAATTAATCCAAGAAGGGTCAAAGTTGGCAAGTGGCTGAAAGAACAGAAGCAAGAGAGAACGTTCTGGATCTCAGGTCCAGGGAGTTCTGTTCATTTCACTGTGATCAGAACATTTTCCTTCAGCCCCGAGAGGCTCAGCAGAACCCTGGGATCAGGTTCTTCATGTGAGGCCTGGACCGTTCCACAGCCCCTCCTGGACTGTTCTGGACTGTTCTGGACTGTTCTGTGTTCTGGACTGTTCTGTGTTCTGGACTGATCTGTGTTCTGGACTGTTCTGTGTTCTGGACTGTTCTGTGTTCTGGACTGATCTGTGTTCTGGACTGTTCTGTGTTCTGGACTGTTCTGTGTTCTGGACTGTTCTGTGTTCTGGACTGTTCTGTGTTCTGGACTGTTCTGTGTTCTCTTCAGCCTCTCCACTTTGAGCACTTTGATGGTTTAAATTCCTCTCTGAGTGTTTTTTGACATTCAGGTAAAACAGAATATAAACTGGTGATTTTATGTTTTGAATACAAGTTCAGTGATTAATCACAATTACTTATGGTCTGATTTGTGATTAATTAGTTGGGTTTTTTTATCGATTGAAACCAGTAATTGCAAAATATCTGAAGTAATATATTAAATATATTGTCCTGCTGTGAGGAGCAGAGAAACAGGACGAATCACTGGAGACTCTTTAACTCACATTAACCTCAATGAAAGGCGCGCGCACACACACACACACACACACACACACACACGCACACACACACACACACACACACTGAGGATCTGACTGTGTGATATCCCCTCTGCAGGGCCTGCAGCTCTGTAGCTGCTCTGTATGTGCTGAGTGTCGCCGCCGGACTCCTGCAGGAGGATCCTGGAGGCGGCGCCCTGCAGAGGAGGACGGCGGCGGCGTGGCGAACATCCTGCTCCTCCAGCCAGTCTGGAGGGTTTTCACATGTAGAGCAGCTCCTGAGGACAGCCGGCATGCTGCACCTGTCTCTCCCAGAGCAGATCAGAGTCCGTATGAAGTGATTATTGGCTTAATCTCTACAGAGTAAAGGCCACAGAGCCTCACCAGGACCTGCTGATCTGCAGTAATAAAGAGGATTCAGATGAATCCAGCTGAACATCTCCTCAGCCCCTCCTCCGTCAGTCACAGTGAAAGCTATCAGCACAGAGCGTGGTGCGAGCCGGCGGCGGCGAGCGCCCAGTCCAGATCACGCCTTTTCATTTCAATCACTGCAGCTTCACCACAGTGACATGGATGACAAAACCCAGAAGGCCGCGCTGACAAACGGCGCCATAATGGATTCAGCGGCGCGCCGCCGAGGACGGCCGCCGGCCCGGGATGATAAACGCAGCCCGGCCGTCCAGACGCAGGAGGAGACAGCTCATTCCACTCACACACTGTATACCTGGAAATGACACACCCTGTAGATCCCACTGAGCGGCTAATGGACCAGGACACAGTCCAGACAGTGAACAGTGTGTGTGTGTGTGTGTGTGTGTGTGTGTGTGTGTGTGTGTGTGTGTGTGCAGCTGCTCCCTGAGGTGATCCTGAGGTGTGACTCCTCCTCCAGCGTCTCAGGCTGCGAGGAGGGTGAAGAGTCTGAAGGAGGGAAACAGGAAGTGGCGGAGTCTGACGGAGGGAAACTACTCTACTCCATCCCCGCTCTACATGGTGGTCATAATGTTCTGGCTGACGGCAGACGTCTCAGCTGTTGACTTCGTTCTTCTCGTCTTGGTTTTCTCGGTTCTGCTGTTTTGGATCTTTTGGATGTGGATCAGAAGCAGCCATTGTTCTCGGTGGTGGTTTGAACCAGAAGGTCACACAGCAGGAAAACACCGCCGCTCTCATCCAGCAGCACTTTCATCAGCTGGAGACACGTTCTCTAGTTTTTTAAAAAGACATTCTTTTAAAATATGTGAGCAGATAAAATACAGAAATCCAAAACGGCTCTCCAGCCAAAGGAATAAAAAATGGATTTCATTATTTCTGAGAGGCTCCATGCATCAAACGCAGGTTTCTCTCATCCTGAGCTTTGCAGGAGCTTCACTGACAGATCACAACAACAACAACAACAACAACAACAACAACAACAACAACAACAACAACAACAGCAGCTCCTGCTTTTATCCACACAACCATCAGACCCAGGCAATAAACATGAGAAGAAAGTCAAGTCCCCAACAGCTGTAACTGAGAGACACATCACCTCACAGACCTGATCAGCTTTCATTTGGCTTGTCTTTACCAGGCCGTTCTGCAGGTGACCGCAGGGCTGAGCCACAGCTCGGCTTTCCAGGGAACCTCCTGCATAAATCCTGGAGCCTCTGTGGTCATTTTATTGATTTATTCACAAACTGATTCACAAACTGCTTTATTTTTTCAAGCTCAGGTGACGTTTTGCTCTCTGCTGTCACGTCCTCAGGTGTACCTCAGTAACAGAAACACCGCAGGCTGGTGTGTCAGAGGCAGACGGTCAGAGACTCGTCCTGTGGTCAGACTGTCGTCAACCTGAACATTATTAGATGATTAAATCTGCTCCTTCGTCTTACTGCGTCTCGTCTACATTTTAAAACAAGCCCCTCCCTCTGCACGATAGCTGCTCCTCATCAGAGACGATGTCGCTGCGCCTCTTGACTGAGACGTGTGTTCTCTCATCAGCTGGAGCTGAGTGTGAGCAGGGCGATGAGAAGCAGGCCGCGCTTCACCGTGTGACCGTGACGGAGTGTGTGAGGCTCTGCGGAGGATCTGCACCGTGTCCCATGGTAACGCACAAGAATGAGCAGCTTTCTTCCAAAGCCCCCTCTGCTCCCCACAGCCTGGAAACATCCAATCACCGCACAGTCCCGCCCCCCCGGCCGGCAGCCGGCAAAACCCGGAGAGCCCGGGGAGCCCGGAGAGCCCAGGGAGCCAGCACCTGCTTCAGCCACAGGAATAACATGCAAACTTCAGACAGAACAAAAGTCCTCAAGTAGGAAACGGAAGGTGACCAGCAGGGAGCAACATGTCACTCAGCCATTCTCTATAGATCATATTAAAACCCCTTAAGCTCGGGCCGGTCAACTTCTCCCGATGCATTTATCAATTATCCAGACGCATTTTGCATATTCCACAGACGTACTATGTACCGTTAGAAAGCTGATATTCTCATGAATCCGCTGGTATAAACCACTTTCAGATGTGATTACCACAGCGGGTAATATAAACACATTTGTCCAACATACAGCAAATTAAGTAAACAGCGCAACTCACCTTTGGAGGCTCATAACTGATCACAGATGATCCATAATCCAGATAATCCAGCAAAAACTGCCACAGTACAAGCGTATGCATCCAGGCAAAGCTAGAAAGTATAGCCTTTTGTCCAAAACATGTCTTGAAATAAGCAAATAATCCAGAATTAGACGCGCCACCACACGCGCACGCGGCGCGTCTCTCCGCGTGCGCGTCCGATAATAATCCATTTTTTTTATCAGATAAAAACATCCAGACGTCTCTCCCTCACTCTGAGGATATCCAATATGGCGACTGATCGGTTTCCGTTGCTTATTCGTCATATTTCAACCAATCAAGTGACTCATCCCAGCCTCCGATGGCTAACCAGCCAACCGCTGCCGAGACTGATGGACCCACGTCATCGGTCGTCATCACTCGTCATCAACGTATTCTGAGCCAATCACGTCGGTAGAAACGTTTGACTGACAGGGCTGGTAGCCAATGAGCTTGCTGAATGGCTGGCTGGCCCGCGAGCGGGGTTTTGTGACTTCTCTGATATCTGCTGAGAGATGCACCTGCTGTCTGTCCCTGCTCCTCTCAGTCTGAGGGCCTTATCCCACACTGAAGCCTGTCTGAAGTGATTTTTTGAGTACTTTATGAGTTTTTGGAGTGAAAATAATGTAAAAATGGGCCAAAAACCAACATATACCATTGTACAGAGGGCATCCAGAGGGTATACAGAGGATGTCCAAAATCGACCCCGCCGGGGCATAGCAGTACAAATACATGTGTGAAACACTCATTTCTTGTAGTACTGCTCTGACATTTTGACCTGAACTATGTAAGACCCCAGGCTTTAGCAAAATTGTGTTTTCAAGCTCGCACAGTGCTTCCACACTTATTTGGTGTTTTATGAGGGAAAAAATTCAGGCGAGAATGAAATTCATCCTAATTCAGTGTGCTGCAACATAAATAAATCTGTGCCAGTAGCACCTAGAGTAATTCTGACTGGTCTGGGTGAAAATACAGGTTGTCAGCTTTCAAATGAGACCCCAACCATGCATGTACTCCAAACAGTTCAAGAACAGCATTCAAGTTTACTTTGGGTACGTCTTTAGTTGAACTTTTAGGCGAAAATGGCCCCCGGGTTAACAGTCCGCCTCCTCCGGATCGAAGCAAATGATCAGTTATAGCTAAAAATACACAATCTGTTTAACCAAAGACACATTCAGACTTTTCTCAAACGTTACTCACTAGATTTTATTCTGCCATTAAATCAAAATCTCAATGGCAGAAATAAAACATCTTCAGAGCAGCAAATAAACAAGAACAGCAGCAACAACAACAACAACAACAACAACAACAACAACAACAACAACAACAACAACAACGACAGGTCAGCTCAAGGCTGACCAAGCAAACAGGAAATGGAAATAAAATATTCATTGACATTCAAATTTAGTCTTTAGCTTAGAAAAAAGTCCAGTTTTGCAAAAGTAAAAAAAAAACATCTCAATGTAGTAAAGAAATAAGAAACAAGACTTTAATTGCTTTATAAAAAAATTACAACATTTTATGTTTATCAATTATGTTCATTCAATATGAGAGCAAACCATGAAGAAGATGAAAGCAGCTTTAAAGAGAGAGTTTAGCCGTGGAGGTTCAGCTCTATACGTCATCATAACAGAGTCCGTCTTCACTCCGGCCCCGCCGACTTCCTGTGGACTTCCTGTGGACTTCCTGTGGACTTCCTGTGGACTTCCTGTGGACTTCCTGTGGACGGCCCGTCCATTACGGGACAGGTCAACTGGAACTTTCCACAGCCGCTGTTCGACAAGCGAATGGAAATGTCTTCACTTAATATCCACCTTCCTGGGCGGCTCCATGATGGATGGCTGTGAAGTGAAGTAGCTCAACCCCCCCACCCCCCCCACCCCCCACCCCACCGGAGAGTAATGAGCGGCGCCCCCGGCTGGTAATGGTGGGCACTGACCTCCAGAACGAACCTCTGTGCGGCTGCAATCTGCTGGACACGTCCACCCGGACAGCAGGAACACTACCGACGGCCATGTTAACGCGGAGACGAGGACGAGCAGTGAAGGAGGACGTCAGCTGGAACCCGGACACACCAGCAGCCCAGTTTTATTCCGTACAACTGGAAAAATGGGTCCATTAAATCAGTTTCAACACATTTCACATATGACTGATGTGTTGAGATAATCTTTCACCTAACAGGAGAAAACTCCTGCTGACTGTCTTTGGAGTGGGATTCTGCTGCTCATTCACTCATCACAGCTGGATCGCCGTCCTCCATCCTGTCCTGTCAGCTGTGTGACCCAGAATGCTCCTTCAGGGTCCGTTGATCCAGACCCTGACTGGGTTTCCTGCGATGATGAAGATGGGCTTTTAACACGGTGCGTTACAAACAACACTCCACTTTGGCTTTGACTGGTGAAACAGTCTGGTCATGGTTCGGTTGGATAACCAGACAGTTTTAGTGCTAAGATGTTTTTCCCTGATGTTTGAAGTAATTAACTCCCTGAACTGACTGTGAAGACGGAGAATGGTTACCAGGCAACATGCTCACACTTTGGCCTGATTTTGCCGTGACAGTGGTTCCTGGTGAGACGGTCTCCGGCTGTGCCTGCTGGGATCGTACTTTACACTCGGTGGACAATCGCTCACAGAATTGCTTGATATGCTTGATCAGCCTCACATAAGGCAACGTCCTGCTCCCCAAGAAACAGGCCTGACATCCAGACGTCCTCCTCTGAGTCTGGCTCTGCACGCTTCTTTCTTTTTAAAGGGAGTTCTTCCTTTCCTTTTCTACTTGCTCGTGTGGAACTCTTGTTTTTTTAGGTGAAATTGGCACAGCCCTGTGACAGACCGGCGACCTGTCCAGGGTGACCCCGCCCACAGCAGCTGGGATTGGCTCCAGCCCTGAGGGACTCTGAAAAGGACAAGCAGCAGAAAATGGATGGATGGATGTTGTGGTGTACATGGGACTTCAGTCATTCTAGCATCCTGAGCAGGTTTAGCTGCTGAGATCTTTTGCTGGGTGACTTGTTGGGTGTGATGGACTTTATTCTGTGATTCAGGACTGACACCAAAGAGAAGAGCAGAAAGCAGCTCGGTCCAGATCATGTCTCCCTCTCAATCAGAGAAAAGTCTGCAGGTACCTAAATCAGAAGTGGCAGATATTTTTCAAGTACAATAAAACGTGTCACTTTTATTATTTCATGGGCTCAGCACAGCTGCAGTGTTTTATTTCCTGTCAGATGGAAAATGTGAGCTGGCTCCTGGGATTTAAAGTGATGGACTGCTTTTGTTGCTCAGTAAACAGGAAGGTGTGGTTCCTAAAGCTGAACTCATCATATCTACTGTAATGCAGTGCAAAGCCGTTTGGGCTCTGCTCGAGCTCTGTAAAAACACCCATATCAGTGCAGTCCATTACCATTTAGCAAGTTTATACTGTATATATCTATGTTGCCTACGCGGCGCCATCTTGTGGAAGTTATCAGTGAACCAGCAGTGCATGGAGGTAAGCATAGACTGGATCCCTACATGCTGGGTCCAGGTTCTTTCCAACACTTTACACTATTGGAACACTGGGGTTGCTACATCCATCACTACTGCTCTCTTCTCCTGGTTCTCCTGGTTCTCCTGGTTCTCCTGGTTCTCCTCCACCACTAGGTCAGGCTGATCCTCCATCACCAGTTAGTCAGTCTGGATCTTGAAGTCCTTCAGGATCTGGTCTTGGTGGTTCTCCACCCCTTTCGGGGGGTTCTCCATCTAGACTCTGGGTTCTCCAGTCCCGACTCTCCACAGATGTTCCTGTAAACTCTGCCTCAGCCTGGTTCTGGTTCCATGTCTGCCTTTCCTGCAGCATCTGGCCCCCTGCTGTGATGGTCTGTGCTGTTTCAGGGCTTCCTGTCTCAGTCTGGTCCTGGGGTCTGGTCTAGTCTGGTCCACCCTGACCTCTAATTCTCTGTCAGCCACTTCTTCAGTCTGTGGTGGAACATGCCCTGTAGGGGTTTGTCTTCCCATGATCCTCCTCTGGCTCCTGGTTCTCTCGGGGTTCCACTGTCTGAGGCATTCACTGAGCGGGCTCTCACTGGGTAATTTTCTGGATGTGTTCTTGGAGGGATGATGGGTTAGGGTTTATCCTCCTGGATGGCGGCTTTGACCTTTGACCCTCCCCAGTCCTCGGCCTCCAGCCTCAGGACCTGGACTTGGGGTGGAACCCTCCTGCATTGTGAGGAGGTTCCTGGTCTTGATGTCGGTAGCTCTCATCTCTTCCAGTGTCCAGGATATTATACCAGCTGGGTAATCTGATTACTGGTAGGACAGACATGTTAATGTCCTGGATTTGATTCCTGCCACTCATCTGACTGCTCAGGACCTGTCTCACCCTCTGGAGGGATCTGGCTGTGGCTGACCTCTTGACCTCTGACCTCCGGGCTGCTTCATCCTGTGGTTCTCCAGGTATCTGGAGCTTCTTCCACAGCTCTGATGTTGCCTTCAGGTGGTTCAGCCCTTCAGTAGTGACCATCGTCCCTCTGCTTGATACCATCCGTCCACACTGATCCAGTCCCAGAGACGTCCCCATGTCCCTGCTGGATGTCCTGGTGAGGGGAATCGAGTCCATGTCCCGCTCAGTCTTGGCTATCAATCAATCAATCAATCAATCAATCAATCAATCAATCAATCAATGTATTTTTGTATAGCCCAGTATCACAACAACAGTTGCCTCAGAGGCTTCAAGATGTTACATTGGTTGGTAAAAATAAAAACAGTGAATAAGCATAATGTTAATATGTCAAATTCACAGTAACGAGACAAAACGAAGCAACCACCGCCTTAGACCCTCACATCCGGCAAGAAAAGACTCCAGAAACCCAGTGGGAGAAGAAGAAATCTCCACAGTATGGAGGGATCCCTCTCCCAGGGACGGACAGCTTTGGCAACAGCTAGCATGAGACAACAAGAAGTAAAGCCTAGGACAATGTTGAGGACAGTCTGCTGGACGGTCCAGCACAGGAACTATGTATCCCAGAAGTAGAACCGAAGCCAGTCCGCGGGCAGGACCGACAGGAGTGTCCTCCTGGTCCGGACAGAGCTTGATGTCGTCCTTGTAGAGGAGGTGACTGACGACTGTTCCACTGTGGAACCGGTTCCTGTATCCAGTCCTGGTGATGGTCTGGCTGAGGGGGTTCAGGTCTCTGCAGGACAGCAGGGGGGACAGAGCGTCTCCTTGGTAGCTGCCATCTTTGATGCTCTCCTCTGCCGCTGGCTCCCAGTCAGCTCCCAGAGTTGTCTTCATAGCCTCATTGAGTTTCCCAGGAAGGTTCTCAGTTCCCTGCTGATGTTGTAAAGTTTCAGGCAGGAAGTTTCTGGAGTTTTTCTCTGCAGATGGAAGCTTTCTTTCCGTGCGCTCTACATGCTCTGTACTGCAGACTGAGTCAAACACAAAATGTCAGTCCTCTCAAACATCATGATGTTCCGGGTCTCTCCCTCCAGTGTCTGTTCATCACCACATGTCTGGTGTTTCCACCGGCTCCAGCTGCACAGCAGCTTGCATGTCTACATGTATATGTCTGTATGTCTGATCCATAAGTCTGTGGTTGTCCACCGCTGACGTCACGCTGCTAATGCGACTGTCTCATGAACCAAAATCTCGGTTTAGTGACGCAGCCTGCCTTCAGGAATGTAACGGTAATTTAATTACTCTATTTGCTAATGTAATCCCTTACTTTACTCGTTACATGAAAGAGTAATCAGATTACAGTAACAGGTTACTGTAACTCGTTATTGCCCATCACTGAATGTGATGGGCTGAGAACATCTAAAGGTCTTCTGTACATCATGTTTACACTCTGGACTGATAGCTTGACTCACCGCCAGCCTTTCTGGGTGGAGTTTTCATGTTCTCCCTGTGCAGATGTAAATTCCCTCCAAAATCCACGGTGGAACTGAAGCATGCAGAGCCCCGGACTCAAGGAACCAAGCAGACAGTCACTGGTGTCATTCTCCCTATTTCATCTTATTAAAACTGCTTGAAGGACGGAAACATCAGACAAACCGACGCTATTTGACTGTGTGGAGCTAACCCCCTCCTTCCATTCCCCTTCTCTCATCACGGCTCTGCACTTTCCAATCATTCAAATGTAATTCCAACGCCTGTCAGATGACTGCTGCCACGTCTCGCCCAAAACAATCAAACCGCCGGCCGCTCCAGCACGCCGTCTTCATCAGAATGAGAGGCGAGGCTGCGGTCTGCGCCCGTCTTATTGCTCTTTCATTAAAACGCTGTAGGAGTGTTTGCAGTGCTGTCAGGATAAGGGGTGGGGGGTGGGGGGGCTTCAGGAAAACCCTCGTCAGGGAAGTCGGCGTCCTGGAAGACGAGATGTGGGCGGATCCTGCAGTCTGGATGAAACCACGGCTGTCAAAGCTGCAGACCTTCAACCAAACCCCATTTGCATCTGACATTTCCAGGAAAAGCTCTGATGGAACATTTCCTTCAGGACTGAGGAAAACGTCAGAGTTCAAAGATATCAGATCAAATGAATCCACAATGTGCTGCCATGTCTTGAAACCCTTAATCGTAATTTAGAAAGTCATTAAAACAGTTTAGAGGTCAAAGTTCAAACCAGTACAAACAGAGCTGTAAATCACAAAACTCAAATGTGAACGAATGCATGACAAACGTGTGATTTTAATGAATTTGTAAAGTTGTTGTTGTTCATAAGCTGTTTCCATGCTGTCCATGTTGTGTTGTGTAATTTGTGTGTGAACTATTCCTGTTTGAGGTTTTCTTCTTTGACAAGTTCTTGATATGTTCTTCTTAGAGAAAGTCTGAAGAAGCTCCTGACTGGGATGAAGCAGGTTCCAGGCCTCCAGAGAGGTGGAGCTGTCCGCGGTGCTGAAAGTCAGGACGGGTGAACCGGGACAGACCAACAGCTCATCTAGCCAGGCCACTTCACTCATCCATTAATCACAACCTGACATTATTAACACTGTCAGTGACCGCAGCTGGCTTCTTATCAGACCAATATATGTTTTACTAACAATACACACCAGGAAAGAAACAATCACAACCACCACAACTCTTGGAAAAAGGCTCAAATAAAAGCAACTCATGCACCAAATCCATGTCATGACAGCGCTGTCCTCTGGATTTCTGAAGCAGCAGTGAGATTCTCATCCAGGCATCGTCCAGCAGCTGAAACAGCACCTTGCTGTCGTTGTTGTCTCATAAAATCCAATAAAATGTTCCTCTGGATCCAGACTTTCAGCCACAACAACAAAATAAACTGATGTCTGTTCTCTGATTGAAATGTCAGCAGTTTCATCGTTTCTATCGTCTCCTTTCAAATGTCACCTGAGAGCCACTTCTTCTTCTGTTCAAGCCATGAGTGTAGCTCAGGAATATCCTGAGCAGGTAAAAGCGGTGGCTGGGCCGGACTCCTCAGCTGTGGTTCCTCGTCCGGCTGAACCCTGACAGGAGAGAGTCTCTCTGGACTCTGCTGGTGGATGTTTTTGGTCCGGTGTCCTGCCATTCGCTGTCAGAGAACCATCATTAGCAGCAAACTGAGAGCCCACAGCAGAGACCCTCTGACCGACACGGTCACGTGACTGCAGGTCATGTGTCGAAGGTTACTGAGATGATGAATAAAGATTTCCATGTTGTGGAGCGAAATCTGGCTGAAAGGCGATCAGAGGAGCAGGAAACTCAGCAAACGTGACATAACCACACACATCAGGAAGTTCCACACTCTGCAGCATGGTGTGTTCTGGTCAGAGTTTCATGAGCGCGCTCACACCTTGATCTGTGAATCATTCAGACTGGAGGAGTTACAGAGCCGAGGAGAGGAAGAGTGAAGTAGATCTTTATTCATCTTAATGAGCCGCTCAGAAAATCCTACTCCCACACCTCTGCACTCAGGAAAGCTTCTCTCTTCAGTTGTACCTTCATCAGAGTTCATTCTGAAGAAATGTACAGTTAAAAACCCGAGAACGTTGTATTTATTGTTTTTAGCTTCTGAAGCATATCAGGCAGGATGAAAAACCAAAGAAACAGTGAAGACAGCAAGTTGACCAATAACCTGAACAACAGCCTGAGTCACAAAATGAACAACAGTTTGATAAACAACCTGAACAACAGCCTGAAAAACCCTGAACAGCCCAGTGAGGTGAAGATACAAAGACAGCCAGTGGAGCGGCGTTCAAACCAGCAACCCTCGACCAGAGGTTCAGGCAGAGGCGTCGTCAGTGAGCTACATTCTGAATAAAGGAACATTTCTGTATGTGAGATGTACGTTCACAGGATTCCTTCTGCTATCTGCAGCTCTGGGACTATTTTAGTACGATAATAAAAGCGAGCAGCTCATCTCCAGCCGCTCAACCTTCCTTTAAGTCTGTAGCAACAGGCTGCAGCGCAGACTCACCGAATGGACACTACGGATTATGTGGAGCAGAGAACCGGACATGGAGATATCAGGACATGTGGCTGGAAGACAGAAATCCTCCAGCAGCTGCAGACCTGGAGGAAGAGCAGCGTCCGAAGCAGAATCAAAACAAACCGCCTGAGAGAACTCAAGGCTGATCGCTCACACAGGTTCTGCTTGTAAAACCCAGGTCTGCTGGAGGAAGGGGGTAAAGTCACAGCCCTCATCCCAGGCTCTGACAGTTACAGCTTTATATCTTCATCCCTGATGGAAGAAATGCAACCCATGCCGCCTGCTGAAGATTTACAGTCAGTGTGGTTTCCTTATTCTGTTGGAGGGGGGTCCACGCTTCCTAAAGAATGCTACAGAGGAATCCTAAAAGCTTGTGTCCTGCAGCAACATCCGTCCTTCACTGATTCATTGTAAGTCCTCAAACTTGAAGACAAGCCTCAGAAAAGACTCAGCAGACTGTGGAGTGGCTGGTCTGCGGCCCAGTGGTGTCATGAGACTGAGAGTCACGTGGCTGTGCTGCAGCAGATCGATAACTGACAGACAGAACAGACAGACACCTCCCATCTGCTCCGTCAGGCTGACCGGGGGCGGGGGGGGGGCTGGCTCTGCTCCACCCATTCACTGACCCAGATGTCTTTTTATTTCGCCCCGGTCATCATGGAGAAGCTGCTTCTAAACTCATGAGGTGTGGATTTGTTTGGGTTTAGAAATTGATTTTAACGTGAAACAGCAGAATCATGCAGCCCCCCGAACCCCCCCCCCCCCCCCCCGAAATCACCCGACTCATCACCTCTCCTCCACCCAACAGGAAGCTGATGGGTGAGCAGAGTGAGCCTCCATTACCTCGCAGGATGTCAGGTGGAGGAAAAGTTGAGTGGAAGTCCCATCAGCAGCAGCTGCAGTACTTTGTGGTGAATCGATTCTCATTACCCAGAACCATGTCACCTGGGCCGAGGCCTCCGGGTGGAGCCTCACGGTGTTGTTTCAGGCTATCAGGGTGGAGCGGGGTGGGGTGGGGGGGGGGGGGGGGGGTAGATAAGACGTCCCCAGGCTACAGAATGATGGAGTGTGTTATTGACAGTGGTGATGGCAGCTTGGACGCCATGTGACTGCTGGACTGCTTCTAATTCTGGCTCGTGGAGCTGGACCTCATAGACCTGTGTGTGTGTGTGTGTGTGTGTGTGTGTGTGTGTGTGTGTGTGTGTGTGTGTACACTCCCTGTGAGGACAAGCAGAAGGAATGGCTGTGATTCCAGGAGTTATTGATTGCTCCTCCATGCTTTGATTGAATTTGTGAGTGTGTCGAAACACGTCTGATGACTTTTAATCACAACCTCATAAAAAGTGTTTCTGGACTCAGAATGAAGAGTGTGAGTTCTGGAGGGACCAGGAAGCCTGTGAGGAGTGGAAATGGTCATTTCCTCAGAGACACTGAGTAAATGAGTGAAATATGTGTGTTACCAGTGAACTTGTTGCTAGTTTAGGCCTGACTAGTCCACTAGAGGGAGAATATGTCTGGAACTTGTCAACTGGTGATGTGGTTTTCACATGAAGCAGCAAAAACTCACAAATATCAACTTTTACGAGTTAACAAGTGAATCATGTGAGTCTGACAAGCTTACCAGTGAGAAAAAACTATGTATACATCTAGTCCGCATTCTTATATACCCAATAAATAGTTCTGACTTTGCTAGTTAACTAGTGGATCTCATGCCCTCACTAGTTGACCAGCTAAGCCCACAAACCTTCCCTTGGCCTTTTCTCATCAACCACACAATTTTTGAGCTTCACTATTTAACTTGTCAGGTCCAAATTGGTCCAATAATATACCAGTAAACCAGCTGACATGTCCATTGTGAAAAAAAAAAATCTGCTAGCTTAATGCTAACTGCTATGGGAAAATCCATTGACATGCTTATAGTTAGCTCAAAAGTCACAGAACTTGCTGGAAAAAAAATAAACTGAGTAACATTTCACTGACTGAACACGAAGCACAAACACTGATTGTTCCAATAATAACAGAACATATATTTACGTAGGAAGAGGCTCTTGGGGTCAGAGTTTGCAGCAGGATCCACCACGTCCTTCCAGCTCCACATCAGAGTTCCTCATGATGCTCCAGGACTGGCAGGCCAGGAACCAGAGCCGAACACCTTCCAGCAGGTCTGGGACAGAATGACAGAGGAAGAGGAAGACCAAACCAGAGAACCTGGAACCGTGGGAGGCAGCTAGACCGCCTCCTCCACGACTCCTGATGAATTCATCAGAGCATGGACGCCGTCCTTCAAACTGGAAGTCATGCAAGATATAAAACATGATCTGACAGAACCAGGACTTCATCCACTGACGTTCTGCAACAGTTTTTAGTATTTGAGTAAGTTATTTGTTCAGTTTTCACATTTCTCTCTGTAGGAGACAAAACTTTAGTCTTTCCATAATCTGACCGTTCTGTGTCCATTGAATCATCAGTCTTTCTTCAGTGAAACAAATTCATTTTGGTATATTAACGTAATTTGGGAGGGTTTTATCTTTCATATGAGCCATTTCTAAAAGCAATGGATGAATTCAAAGTCAGGTTATAAACTGTTGTTTCTACAAAATGTAAAAGTGACCAGACTGTAGTCAGGGGCTGTGTTTTTTACATTTCTGTGTGCATGTAAATGGGGGGGGGGGGGGGGGGGGGGGGGGGGGGGGGGACAGCATCACAGCGAACACATTTTAAGGAAAAAGAAGGTAAACGTATAAGTGTGTAATTCTGACTTTTGTGAGTTTAATATATTGAGAGTAATTCCACTAAATTACTATCTAAGGAATAATTTAAGTGAGGTTTCAGAGCAGTGTAATTTTAGGTAACACTTTACTTGAAGCCCCCCTGCATAACACATTATAAGTACATTCATAAAGCATTATAATGCCATTATAACATGTGTAGCTATAGTTATAAACATTCATAGATGATCACAATGCCAGGACCAAACCCTAACCCTAACCTTAATCCTATGCTGTATACTGCTGTATAGTGAGTTATAAAGCATTGTGATCATGTATTAGTGTTTATAACTACTTATAATGTGTTATAAAGAGGGGCTTCAAGTAAAGTGTTACCTAATTTTATTTTACACTTCAAAAGGTCTTATGCATGTCCTCCATAGTGGACATCAGGATGCGCTATTTCTCCACCAGTTTTTCACACTACAACAGGAACCAGCTCACTGACTGAGGCAGAGAGAATTCTGATCAGAATCACTGATGGAGACTAAGACAGGTTTGTCAGATTATAAAGTTGAGTTCAGGGGAGGCATCGACTGAGGAAGAGGAGGATCCAGTTAAAGGAAAAGGGCTCGTCGTCCACTCTGGGCCAAACCTAACACTTCTGAGAGGTTTAGATCCAGCTTTACTAAACCTTCAAGGATTTCTGCTGTCTGAGTATCGTTCCTTCATAACATTTTTAAGTAATAGTTCACCCAGAAATGAACATTTGTCAGTTGATTTCTTGTTTTATTCTCTTCACTGATGGGGTGCAGTCATCCTCTTCCATCAGATCTTTTCTTGACATTTTTGTGATTATTTCAACTTCTGATGGATCCACAGCCAGTCCGTTGCCATCTCTAACATGACCAAGAAACTTGACAGGAGATCACATCAAGTGACACTTTTTGGGACTTGGTTTAAAGTTGTGAAGTTGCAGTAGCTGAAACACAACCTCAAGCCTCTCCAGAGCTTCTGTGGAAGGAAACACAAGCAAATCCTGGATGTAGCACAACTGCTGCTGTTGCTGAAGTTCAAATCACCAGACATGCCAAGCATCATGCACAGAGATGAAGCAAACTTCAGTCTTCTACAGCTAAGCAGGGAGACACAGCTGCCAGCGTACCATTTTACTTGAGGGTTATCGGCTTGTTATTTACTTTTCATGGGAACCCGTCAGAGTGGGGAATGACCCGGCCGAACATGGTGCTGCGTGGCATGGACTCTGGGGAGGTGGGCTGGATAAAACTGTGATTCCTGGTGACATCGGGACGTTATCGTACAGCTTATTAGCTTGTTAGCTTACCCCACAGGAGATGCTCTTGTCTGGCCAGTAGGGGGACTGGCTGAGCTGATCTTGTCCAGGAGCCGCTCTGCTCTCTGGATCAGTTCACCATGAGGTCAAGAACCTGCTCACACCCAGGGAGGAGACTCCCACTGGAGACGATACGCCAGCAGTCACTGGTTATCTTCATTGGTCCCTATGATTAAATCCACCAGAGGAGACCAATCATTATCCTCCAGGCTAATGAAGCCCGGGCTCACTGACGAAAACACTCTTTTTCAGAACTGTACTCAAAAGCAAAAAGTATGCTGCAATAAACTTCTCACAATTCATGCAAGAAGTGAATAAATGCAGGAGAGGAAACATTGGGTGTTGCTGCCAACAGCTGCTGACAGCGGGAACGATGCAGGGAACTGGTGTTGGACTCCGACAAGACGAGAACACCACTGATCCACAGAACAACACTCTGTCCCTGGAGCAGCCGTCCTCATGGTCCTCATGGTCCTCATGGTCCTGGGAGAGAGATGGTCCAGCAGGTCGGACTGGAGGAACCAGGGCTGTTCCACTGTTCTTCACCTTTTCCGTGGGATATCGGGGGATCTGCTCCCATGAGCGCCTGTGATGTAGAGTCCTGTCTAGCAGCATCTGAAACAGTAAATCAGCCTCACACACACACACACACACACACACACACACACACACACACCTCCAGCTGAAGTGTGTCTGTGTGGAGTAAGTTCATAAATACTAAAGCGCCGTTTATCGCCCGCCCAGCCGTCCATAAATCTGTGTGTGGCAGGTCTGCTAACAATACACACTTAGAACGTTCTCCAGGTCCGCCGCCTGGAAACACCTGTCTGAATGTAGGACGCAGTGTGTGTGTGTGTGTGTGTGTGTGTGTGTGTGGTGAATGCAGATGTGGGTCAGATGATGTATCGACAGAAGCAGGAACTGCATCTGCTTGTTCTGCGGCTTTGGGCTGAACACGGCGGGTCGGGTGTGCGTTCATGCTAACGGCCTTCCTCCCTGTGATTTGGACTAATGCTCTCCGCCGGCCTGCCATCTGCTCTCAGCCTCTCTCAGCCTCTCTCAGCCTCTCTTCACAGCGGCGGAGTGTTGATAACTGGGACGTGTCTGGATGGCGGCCGCTGTGATTGTGTTCGCTGCTGGATGGACACGTTTCTGACCGTCTGACAGTCGGACCGAGGAGCCTCCATGTGGATTGACTCTGAACAACCTGGAGTCAGGACTCTGATGCTCTGAAATCCACATTTGTGTTTTTTTTCTTGCAGTTTTAGCTTTCGTACACTTGTACTTGTTCACTGAAAACACCAAAACAATGCTCCCAGTGTGAGAACTTTAAATATCTGAAATCAAAGACTGGGATATCAGGATTACTGGAGGTAGGAGTTCTGCCAGATATCCCAAAAACAAGATGAGACCTCAGTATGAACACACAAATCACCAGATTCATTTAAAACACATGGCGCTTCTAGAGTGAAGTGATGCAGCTGCAGTTTAATCTCTAATAATGAACAGAACAATGTGTGAAGATAACCTGCCACAGGTTTGACTGCAGGCTGCTCACGACTGACCAAAATAAATATGTTTCACTGTAATGTCACTGTAGGCCTTTACCACATCCAATGAAACCAGTTTTTCTCTTAAAAAAATCAAACCGATCTCTGTAGATTTTCCTCTTTAAAAAAACCCTAATAAAGCAGCTGAACTTCGGTTCCAGTGAACCAGATTCATGGATTATGAAAGAAAACTAAAGTTTGAAAATGAAAACTGGAAAAACACAGATCAACGCAAAACAATTTAGACTTGTGGGACTTGTGGAATAGTCAATAGATAATCGATGGTGACCTGTGACCTGACCCTCAGGCTTACCCATATAAACAGCAGTGAAATGAAAACAAATTTAAGGAACTAATCAGTCTCCTGAAAGCAGGCAGTGTGGGAGGATGAGCCGAGCATTGATCGGAGAGAGACCCAGCTAATGAGGCCATTACGCTGCGATTAGGGGGATTACGCCGCGGCCCGGGCCTCGCTGACATTTACACTCAACTTTTATCGGCACGCAAAACAGAATACTAATGACACTAATGGATGCCAGTTATTCTGCGGAGCAGAGAAACAAACTCCTGCAGCCGTGTACCCGACGCCAACATGACATTTCCCTCTCCGCTCATTTATTCACTCCAGCCCTGGATGCAGAAAGCCCCTCCTCGCCGGCGTTTCACGGGGATGAATAAATGGAAACGGTGTTGGAGGTCAGCCGCTCGCCTCCGGCTTCCTGCTCAGAACGACGGTCCACTGGACTCAGAGACGCCCGGCAGGACGGACCAGTCCAAACACAAGACATGTCAATGAAAGCGATCACTGAAAACACGGGTCTGTGACGGTTGGATTGACACTGCTGATGCCAGGTCTGCTGACTGGGATCCACTGGATCCACTGGGATCCACTGGGATCCACTGGGATCGACTCTGTGCTGCTGACAGTAATCCCCTCCGAGGAGCTGCTCCGGGGCCGGAGGAGCTTCAGGCTGTTTTGATTGTTTGTACTTGCTTGGAGGAATAACGGCAGCTGTGGTGGAAATGATTTGGAGGATGCTGAGATGTTTTCCTGAAAACACTGCTGGAGTCTGACTGAACATGTTTACTGTTGCCATGACGACTACACAACACGCTAAAAGTCATCTGTAACGAGGTTCTTTCTCTCACCGAGGCTGTGTTCGAAACCGCATACTGCCTCCTACATCCTTTCATACTCATACTACCCATACTGCATCCTGCATACTCAGTCCATCAGACAGTATGCAAAGCGTTTACACTACAGCATACTACATAATAACCCACGATGCATTGCACTCCTCCCCGAGCCGAAATCGACCTGCTAAAGCTGATTTCACTTTAGCTCTAAACTCGTCAAATGTAGAACTTCATTGAGATTTTTTTTTAAATTAGGCGACAAAGTGGTGGTTTAGAGCCGAGTGTGTCGTTTATTTGTCCGAATTCCAGCCGTTTAGGATTTTGTTCAGACGAATTCGGCGAAATGTGAGCCAGCCGGGGTGAGCGGCTCCAGCAGGAGGAGTCAGAGAAGCAGAGAAGCAGGAGAGAAGCAGAGCACACAGGAACCCCGGACCCGCCCCGCCCCCCCCCCCCCCCACGCGGTCGGGTCCCCGGTCGGGCTTTGGCGGGGGCGACCATGGATCACGCCGCCGGCCGCCCCCACCTCTCCGACCGGCTCCCCCTGACCCGCTCGGCAGCGGGACCGAGACGCCCGGTCTCACCCAGCGGTCCCACGGAGCGGCCCGCCCCGGGCGTCGCACCGAGTCGGTTCCGGAGGTCCGGCGGCGGACCCCCGGGCCCCCGGTGCGGCGCCACCCAGCGGCAGGCCCGCCGGCGAGCGCAGAGTTTGTCACACCCTCCAGGGCCGGACCCAGATCACGGGGCCAGGGCCCGCCCCCCTACCCGAGCCGCCCCCCCCACCACACCCACTGGCCACCAGGCGGCACAAGCTCTGTCTGGCGCAACCGCTGTCCGTCGCGTTGCATCTTGGGTAATTTCAGTATGAGCAGTGAACACACGATGTCTACTCAACATTTCTGGCGAATGCAGTATGCATCCGGGAACTTCTCGCACACTCAAAATGGCATACTGCCAGTGTGAACACACTGCATACTCAATAAGTTAGTAAGAGTAGGAGGTAAGTACGCGGTTTCGAACACAGCCAGAGTGCTCCGG
This sequence comes from Salarias fasciatus, assembly GCF_902148845.1. NCBI lineage: Eukaryota > Metazoa > Chordata > Actinopteri > Blenniiformes > Blenniidae > Salarias > Salarias fasciatus. The sequence continues at coordinate 16,447,009 of NC_043761.1, read as the reverse complement.
CACAGAAAGCACAAAGTCCATGGTCGGTTCAGCCGTTCATTTCCCCAACTCACTCACACGCTGGAGGAGCTTCCCTCGCTGCTTCCCAGCACAGCGGTCTGTCGGCGGCTCGTCCGCCTGGTGTCTGACGTGTCCGACAACTCCCACCCTGAGCAGCAGAGTCAACCAGTGATCTGAAAGAACTGCCAGCAGAAGACACCGTCCAGCCAACTGCTGCTGTGTTTCGGCCTGGCGTTGAACTGGAGTCTCCAGTCCCCTGAAAGAGAGCTGCTCCTCGTCAGGCAGTGATTTCCACCGCAGGAGAAACAGACCAGCCCTCAGCAGCAGCTCCCTGCTTCTGCACACAGCCTGGCTCCGCCCACCTGAAACCAAAACACAGTAACAAAACACAAGACCACAGAGTCCACAAGAAAGACCGTCATGTACTAAAATCTGAATATTGGCAATAACCCAATGGCCATGTAAACACCCGCAAAAACCCGAATAAGCTCATATTCGGGTTTTTAAAACCCCGAATAAGACTGCTGGGTTACTCCTTTTCAAACCCGAATTTCTGTTCATATAAACGCGCATCGGAATATCCCGGTCGAGAGAGACATTAAATACTGTTCAGTGCATGTTCTATCTACAAGGAACCTGGTCTTCTGAGTACACAAACTACTTGTGACACAGTTTAGCTGCTACTAAGTAAATAAAATGTGCGGAAACAATCGTTCAGTTCTTCTCTTTTATTGAAATAACGGTGCATCGCATCACTGAACATAATACCACGTCTGGCTCACACTCTTTTCTAACAACATGCAGAGAGAGCCTGCAGCCTGCAGCCCTTCTTCCTCTGTGGTGTCTGTGTAAAATAAGGTTGAACATGCAAACAGCACACCTAGTGGCATGAAGTGCAAATGCAGTCATGGTGTCGTCTGTGCGCCGTGGTTTGAATGCGCTGACTTGTAAACGGGGTAACTCTCTGTCTGTTTAAGGAGGTAAACGGGTTATTCCGAATGTTTCAGAAACTGGAATATTGACCTTAACCCGAATACTGACTGCATGTAAACGTAGTATGGACAGACGGCCGGGGACGGAGCGGAGACGGCGGTCTGAATGGCCTGGCAGCTGCTGGTTGCAGCCTGGACAGGAGCCAGAGGCTGTCCTGGACTGTGCTCTGGGGGATTTTGGATTTTGTGTTTTTGAATAAAAGGATGGAAACACCGGCCAGGCTGGTGTCCTCCCTGCAGCCAAACCCACAGACAGGCAGCAGCCTGGCACACCGTCGTGTGTGTGTGTGAGCAGCGTTCAGCACACACTCGTAATGGCGGTGGATGGTGGAGGGTGAACAGACTTCACATCACGTCAGGTTGCAATGTCAGTACATTAAAGAAACAGTCCTGTGAGACGAGGACAGCGGAGTCCTCTGTGACATGGTGCTGCTTTCAGGAGATCAGAGTTCCTGCAGGACGGATGCAGCGCTGCTCATCCTTTAAACGGGATTCGGTGAAAGAGTTCCATCCTCAAAGAAACCAGGAAGGAGCTGTGCAGCCGACCGAGGACCGGGGAAACGCTGATGGTCTGGATGTTACTGATCAGCTGCAGTTGGCACTCTTGTCTCAAACCTTAAGGTGATGGGTTCAAGTCTGAGTCTGTGACACATCTTTAAATCCAGAAAAGACGGATCTGGTGGTGAAGCCTTCCCAAAGAAGCAAGTTTGATTCAGATCTGCTGTGTTATAAGTCACTGTGTCGTGTTGCGTCGCGTCGCGTCACGTTGCGTTGTGTTTTTGTGGCTCCAGGACAGCAGCAGGACTGATCCTCCCGGATCTGTCTGAGAATCCGCTCAGCACTGACAGATCCGGTGAAAAGTGGGCCTTCAGTCCGTTCCCTGGGAGAACAGAGGCCCAGATGAGAGTTATTCTCATTTCACTCCTCAAGCTGCAGCTCTTCATGGATTACGTTACACAGACAGTTTCACTTTACGTGTAAGGCAATTTACCGGCTGACGAATGAAGCACAGCCCGACTGTTCATGTCACGAGTGGAAGACAAACAACATGTGGTCTCAAGATAAACGGCAGCACAGAGAATCCCTCGTGATCCAGGCTGGCTTCTCCTAAACGACATGATAAAAACACACTTTACCATCTGCAGTGTCCCAAGATCACTTTACTGCAAACCCCGAGAACAAAGGACAGAGCCACAGCGTGTCTTCTCTCCCGGTCAGAGGAGCAGCTTTATGTCTTCGTTTCCCACTGAGAGGCGGATAAGGCTAGCGGCTGAGGCCGAGGCGTGGCAGCGCTGTGCTCTGAATCTGAACACCTGTGAGGTGACAGAGAGCAAGTCCTGGAAATCCAGCTGCCGGTTGAAACAGCTGAAGCGTAGATCCATCAGTAACGCCTTTAGTCCTCAGCCGTCCCGTCTCAGCGTTCCATGGCCCGGACCAGCTTGTTGTTTTACCCTTACGTCTTCGTGACTGCCGCTCATTACAGCGTCATCCTTGAGTCTCCATTTCCATTTCTGCAGAGAGGCTGCAGAGCCACATGTTTCCTGCATTCCAGCAGCTTCATGCTCCCCGTTCTTCCTGCTCCAGGCGTGAAGTTTACCCGTGTGACGCTCTCAGCATCACCTGCAAAAGACAAAACAGGAAACATTTTCACAGAAGTACTTTTTAAAATTGTCCACCAAACAGCCCCTGAACATGTGATTTCCCCCTGAGGGGCTGGAGAGCTGCTCCCGCTGCATAATTAATGGAGAAGTCACAGCATTATTCATCTGGCTGCAGTAATCTATATTAGAAATACACGCCCGAGAACAGGACCCCCTCCGAGGAACCCCATCAATAACCCTGTTGCCTTCCTGGAGGGAATGAATCAGAGTGAAGCTGAAGCAGAGTGGGGGTCCGCCGCCTTGCAGGGTTCAAACTGCCGCTGTGAGGAAATCCCAGAGGAGACGGAGCTCTTCCCCGCCAGAGATGCTCAGCCAGGAGGGGAAACGCAAACAAAAATCTTCGTTCTCTAAACCACGAAATTGATTTTCCCTCACGGAGGAAACTTCAGGGATCAAGCCAGACTTTTCCATCCTGTGACTCAGGTTCTCAGCTAACCGGGTAAATCCCCATGGTGACTTCCTCCGAACAGCGAACCAGCTGTGGAGCAGGTTATGTTCTGGATCAGAGACCAGCTGTGGAGCAGGTTATGTTCTGGATCAGAGACCAGCTGTGGAGCAGGTTATGTTCTGGATCAGAGACCAGCTGTGGAGCAGGTTATGTTCTGGATCAGAGACCAGCTGTGGAGCAGGTTATGTTCTGGATCAGAGGCCTGATAAAGTGGATGCCATTGAAAAGGTTCTCTAACAGGTTTTTGAATTTCTGGATTTAAATAAAAATGATTAGTGCATAAAAACAAGAACAAATTGCATTTCTCAGATGGTTATTGGGTGTTTCAGTGATTAACAGCAATGTGTCATTATTATTATTATATCTGAATAATAATCCTTTTGGATAATAGAATCCTTGGATTTCGAGGCCGGTATTGAAGTGTGGAGGGTAAAGAGGGTTTCTGGTCGGATGGGAGGGTGTCGCCTCTGGAGGAGGCCTGTGAGGAGGACGAGAGGCCAAACAGTTTTAACCCGGTAAAAAAACAAACAAGACAACATGAAGAGCAACGATCCTCCACAGAAACCCTCAGATTCAGCTCCTTTCCTCACCTTCACTCTTCAGATACAAACATTTCACCTTGTCTCATGAAACTTCTCCACATCCCGCTGAAAATCTGGTTTCAGCCGTTTTCTTCTTCTATTCAGTTACCTTTGTTTAGGATTTTATGTCAAAATACAGAAATAAACAAGCTAACTCCCTAAAAGTGCACACAGTAGATGATTAACTTCAGAGTTTTAAGGCTGTGAGTGAATCAATCAATCAATCAATCAATGTATTTCTGTACAGCCCAGTATCACAACAACAGTTGCCTCAGAGGCTTCAAGATGTTACATTGGTCGGTAAAAATAAAAACAGTGAATAAGCATAATGTTAATATGTCAAATTCACAGTAATGAGACAAAACAAGCAACCACCGCCTTAGACCCTCACATCCGGCAAGAAAAAACTCCAGAAACCCAGTGGGAGAAGAAGAGATCTTGGGGAGAACCACAGTATGGAGGGATCCCTCTCCCAGGGACGGACAGCTCTGGCAGCAGCTAGCATGAGACAATAAGAAGGAAGAGTGAAGGAAACACTCGGACGTTCCAGGATTCCATGAACTGGAAATGAGGCCGACACCACAGAGTTCATCCAGGGAATTAAAAGTGTTCATTGTCATGAGACTTTTTGAAAGAGAAGAAGATTTCTGGAGTGTTCTTGATGCTCCAGACTGGAGATGCTGCAGCAGACTGCCGGATGGCTCTGTTCATGTGTTCAGCGGTGAACGGCTGAACGGCGTGCTAGATGCAGTCTGCACTGCTGCTCCTCTCCCCCCTCCACCAGACCCTCAGTGGGCTGGCAGGTCTAGTCTGGCAGCGCCCCCTGCTGGTCTCCTGCACACACAGCTGGAACCTTCTTCTCTGGGCCTGACCGGTCCTGGAAACCCTCAAGGCAGCAAGAGCAGGGATCCTGATTGGTGAGTTCCCAGCAGCACACTGGGCGCTGCCGTTCACAGTGTACCGACCCGTTTCTGATCATGGAGGGGATGAGGTGGTGGAGGTGGTGGAGGTGATGAGGTGGTGGAGGTGATGAGGTGATGAGGTGATGAGGTGGTGGAGGTGGTGGAGGTGGTGGAGGTGGTGGAGGTGGTGGAGGTGGTGGAGGTGATGAGGTGATGAGGTGATGAGGTGGTGGAGGTGATGGAGATGATGTGGTGATGAGGTGGTGGAGGTGATGTGGTGATGAGGTGGTGGAGGTGATGTGGTGATGAGGTGATGAGGTGGTGGAGGTGATGTGGTGGTGGAGGTGGTGGAGGTGGTGGAGGTGATGTGGTGATGAGGTGGTGGAGGTGATGAGGTGATGAGGTGATGAGGTGATGAGGTGGTGGAGGTGATGTGGTGGTGGAGGTGGTGGAGGTGGTGGAGGTGATGTGGTGATGAGGTGGTGGAGGTGATGAGGTGATGAGGTGATGAGGTGGTGGAGGTGATGTGGGGATGAGGTGATGAGGTGGTGGAGGTGATGTGGGGATGAGGTGATGAGGTGGTGGAGGTGATGGAGATGATGTGGTGATGAGATGATGAGGTGATGGAGGTGATGTGGTGATGAGATGATGAGGTGATGGAGGTGATGTGGTGATGAGGTGGTGGAGGTGATGTGGTGATGAGGTGGTGGAGGTGATGTGGTGATGAGGTGGTGGAGGTGATGTGGTGATGAGATGATGAGGTGATGAGGTGGTGGAGGTGATGGAGATGATGTGGTGATGAGATGATGAGGTGATGGAGGTGATGTGGTGATGAGATGATGAGGTGATGGAGGTGATGTGGTGATGAGGTGATGGAGATGATGTGGTGATGAGGTGGTGGAGGTGATGTGGTGATGAGGTGATGAGGTGGTGGAGGTGATGGAGGTGATGTGGTGATGAGGTGATGAGGTGGTGGAGGTGATGTGGTGATGAGGTGATGAGGTGATGAGGTGATGAGGTGGTGGAGGTGATGAGGTGGTGGAGGTGGTGGAGGTGCTGGAGGTGGTGGAGGTCCTGCTGTACCCAGATCATTGCTTGTCTTGGACTTTCCCAGGTTTGGATGAATAAAGTAACTCACTCTCTCTCTCTCTCTCTCTCTCTCTCTCTCTCCCTCCCACCTCTCTCTCTCTCTCCCTCTCTCTCTCTCTCTGTCTCTCTCTCTCTCTGTCTCTCTCTCAGGACAGAAGCAGTTATTAAAATAGTTCTTTTCTGCTCAGCCACAGTATTTTCCGTCTCTTGATGTGTTCTGCTGATACGTTATCAGAGAGCTGATAAGAAAACGGAGAAGTGGAGAAAACCTTGCCTCCATTCGGTTCTCGTCACCCTGATAAAAACCGGCGCTGGCTGAGCGTCCCTTCAGCCTCCGGAGCAGCAGTGTGTCCTCTGGCGTCTCCTCTGAAGCTGCCTCCTGCCACATGTGACAGATTTACACTGAACAGTTAAAAGAAGGTTAACTCCGTGATGCTGAAGTCGGCCGGCAGTCAGCAGAGACTCAGATGTTCCAACATGATTCAATCAGCCGTCCAACCTCCTGCTCTTGTTTTCACTCAGAGCTGATATCCTCAAATTGTGTTGTCAATTTAGAGGTGTCTCCCGACACCTCAGTCTCATTTAAACACGAACACACACGCTGCAGAGGCCATTAGCAGGCGGGCGGCGGCTCGCCTCACTCATTTGATGCCCGTCCTGATAGCACTGCTCTTTAATTGATGCAATCAGAGTAATTTACCTGGAATCATGATGAGGAGAGACACTCATCAGGGGGACGAGCAGAGCTCTGAGACGGACTCACACTGCAGCGGAAACACAGCATCCAGGTCTGGTCTGTCCTCAGGATCTGTGTGTGTTATTTTTAACGGTGCACGAGCGAGATCAGAAAGATGAGGCTCACAGCAGAGTGATACCCGGTGCGGAACGTCAGGAAGTGATCCGAAACCTGCTGGTGAAGAAGAGATCTGCTGAGCTCGACCACCTTCTACCAAGAAGCAAACTGTCTTCTGTCCCGTCTGCAGCAACTTCAAACAAAACGTTCCAGAGATCCCAGACCTTCAGGCAGCTCAGACGGCCGGACGCGTCTCTCTGACAAGGCCTCCATCCTGGACCACTGGCCAAAACGCTCCGAGGCTCTCTTCACACCGAGTCGTCCAGAACGCCGCAGTTCTTCACGTTCCTCAACAACTGGTGGAAGCTGAGCGGGACGAGCGACCCACAGCTGAAAGATGGAAAAAGCAGCAGTGGTTGATGGGATTCCACCAGAGGTTTGGAAACATGAAGACCCATCTCCAGGAACACTTTGTCCACTAGTGTAAAAACCCTGCATGTGCTCCTGAACAGACTGGTTCCAGTCGCTGAAGACCACCAGTGTGGATCCAGAGCCAGCAGAAGTCCAGACATGGTGTTGATCCTCAGGCGGCTGCAAGACAAGTGCCAAGAGCAAAGCGAAGGAGTGTGTGTGACGGTCCTGCTCTTGCTGCCCCCCCAGACGGAGACTGCATTCCCTGACGTCCAGCTCCTCAGAGACCGCCCGGCGCCCGGCGCTTCCGTCTTGAATCAGTTTGAAGAAGAACTTCTCCCCACAGCCTGCACCCGAAGAAGAGTACAAGCCATCCCATTCCACCTCTGGTGGGGCCGTACTGAACACAGTCCACCAGCTGACCTACATGGCGGACACCAGTTCATCGGGGGCCAAATACCGAAAATCCGGTGGATACCAGGCTGGCCGAGGCAAACAGCTCCTCTGGCAGAGTCTCCAAAAGAGTCAGGAGCAACACCTGAAGAGAAACACCAAGACCAGGTTACATCTGTTGTGCAGTGTAACCACCTAAACCAGAGATGGACAGATGAGGTCTCCTGAGCCACTGTCTCAGGGTCTTTGGGTCTCTGGTTCTCATGTCCCTGTGTCCTGGGTCTCAGGGTCTTGGTGTCTTGGGGTCTCAGGGTCTTGGGGATTCAGGGTCTTGGGGATCTCAGGATCCTGCCTTGATCACTCAGTGTGAAGACAGGTCCACCTGGACAGGTGAGCAGTCCATGACGGGACAGTTGTCCTTCGTCCCCAGCTCCACCCAATCGCTCCACCAAGGACTCGGACTGGAAGCATAACCAAATCTCTCAAGGCTTGTTTCCAGGCGGAACACTCACACCGACTAAAGAGTTAAGTCTATTTCCCATTTGCGTTGTGGAACGGTGGAGCACGTCTTGCCAGAGTCCAGCATTTCCTCTCCTTGGTGTCTCCAGCTGTCCTGAACCCCAGACGGTTTTCATGGCCGTCTTTTTTCAGTTCCAGCAGAAATCCTGAGGTTTCTGCGTCTGGAAACATGAGAAGCTTGTCGATGGAACCTGCCAGTCTGCAGCCAGTATGGAATGAATTCATGTGTAACTGTGCTGGTTAACAGCTGGAAGCGCCGATCAAAGAGTCCTGCCTTCAGTCGCAGTCTCAGTCCTGAACCAACAAAATGGGAGTTAATCAGCAGCAGCCTGCAGCCTGCGCCGGGCCTCTGCGGCGTTCCACATGACAGCTTCCAGTCTGTCCTCCAAGTCTCCCGGCAGCCATCGTTTAAGCTACATTACATTATGCACATAATCAATTTGCTCGGTCTCCCTAAACCCTCGTCCTGGGAGTCCGCCATTAATTGCTTTTCTCAGCTCTCAGATAGGAAGCGCACGCTCTCCAGAACGGAGGCCACGCAGCTTCTCCAACGCAGAAACAGCGCACGCCGCTCTCTGTTCCCAGGTTTGGACTTCATATTTCCCCCGGGAGAGAGCAGAACGCCGAGGACGCCGATCCGGGCCTTTGGTGACAGTTCCAGCCCAGAGATCGTCTCTGACCAAACCTGATCCGATTCACGTCTGTGGATCTTCCTGCCTGAACGTTCCCATCAACACACATCACACACGGATGCTGAGAACTGGAGTGGGTTGATGTGAGTGGCAGGAAACGCGGTGTTGTGACGGTGTTTTTCTCTGACCTTTGACCCGGGAGCTGCTCAGACTCTGCTGATCTGGCTCTTCTCCTTTAGATCCGGATCGACGGTGCTCCCTCTGTTCTCGCGGTGGATGAACGGAGGAGCGAGCGGCCGGTCCGGTGGATCTACGGCGCCCCCTGGCTTCGCTCGCTCCCACACCGCGGAGAGCTCAGCTGGACGGCGGCCATCCTCAGGATCAATACTGCCTTGGACAGTGGTCAGGGAAAGTTCATTAAGCATGCAGAGACGTGTCAGGATGAAGACATCTGGGAACAAATGGCCGTATTGATCAGTGGGGGGCGCTGTGGGGGCGGGGGGTTTCTGGGGGGGCTGTCCTTCCAGGAGGGGCTCAGACTGACCTTTAATTAACCTCTGAACAGGAGCCAGCAGCTGCAGCAGTGGAGCTGGAACGTCAGGATCCGACGCTTCGCCTCCACTGCAGCACCGCAGGAAGATCAGAGGTCAGAGGTCAGAGGTCAGAGGTCAGAGGTCAGAGGCCAGAGGCCAGTCCCACTGAACAACAGCTTTATGTCCGGATCACTCCCATCATGCTTTTCACCAGGGCTGGTCAAGTTATTTGGAAGTAGTAATTAGGTATTGGTTACTGATAACTTCTCCAAGAAAGTAATCTCATTACTTTACCGATGACTTATTTTCAAACCTGAATACACTTTAAATCAGTGGCGCTTTCAGGATGATTCTGTTCTTTCTGTTTTCCATCATATAAAACTGGCTCGCATGAAGTTAGAAGGTTTCATTAGTTTCAGTCTTAACTTTGCACCATGTTGTTTGTGTGTGTCAGGATGACGTTCTGCTGCCACCGTTCTGCTGCCACCGTTCTGCTGCCACCGTTCTCCAGGAGCTCCGAGACGGAGGAAGGTTCCACTCCACCAGCAGACCTGCTGCTCCCAGGTCTACCTAGCTGAGGTAGACCTGACCAGACCAGAGGTGGAGACGTTCTGAAGAGGAGGGTGGAGTGGGGTTTAATCCGCCCTGAGGAAACAGGAAGTGAGGTTTCTCTTCCCCCTCTCCCACTGGCCACCAAACCCCTTTAAACCCACTCTCGCCCGGCTCCTCGTGGCAGAGGGAAAGGGCTTAATCGGCGTTCGGCCCCGGGTCGATCCACCCTGCAAGCGACTGGGTTTTAATCGGCTCGCCTCCGATCGGCTTCAGTGTGAAAGGCCGATCTGGGTCGACGTGGTAATTTACGCGATGACGTGGGAAAGGGGGTCAGCGACGGCTTCATGCTAGCCCAGTCAGCAGAGCCTCCGGGTGCTTCTTCGTTCCAGGTGTAGTTTCTGTTCCTGTGTCTGCCTCCACCGTCTGCTCCACCGTCCTGCGGTGTCTCGGTGGTCTGGACGGTCTCCTGGTGTCTTGGAGGCGGGTCCTGGTGGGGTCCGAGTCGGGTTCTGTGAAGAACATCGCCCTTCCTCCTGACAGGACGTTCCACTGCACACCCCGAGGAAGAGACGGCCTGGACGGTGGCCTGGACGGTGGTCTGGACGGTGGCCTGGACGGTGGCCTGGACGGTGGCCTGGACGGTGGTCTGGACGGTGGCCTGGACGGTGGTCTGGACGGTGGCCTGGACGGTGGCCTGGACGGTGGCCTGGACGGTGGTCTGGACGGTGGCCTGGACGGTGGTCTGGACGGTGGTCTGGACTCGCTCAGCATCAGCACGGTGGGATCACACAGCTGCAGCATCGCCAGGTCTTCTTCAGGAGTCCAGAGTCCATCTGAGGGACGATTCAGGTGAGGTGAGCTCCGCCCTCTAGTGGGCGCCACTTCTTCCTCCTGGAGGCAGTAAAGCTGAGAGCGAAGCACCGCAGTGTTTCCTGTGAGCCCATCCTCTTCACTGGTGTGTGTGTGTGTGTGTGTGTGTGTGTGTGTTGAAGCCACAGGGCTGTGTGGGAGGGGAACACTGCCCCCCAGTGGACACACAGCGGAACAAGCAGCTGCAGTTTTCATGCACTTCTTTAATATATCAGTTTTCCCATATTCACAACAAATACATTAAGCTCTTTCTCCATATAATACAGCCTTAAATATCTGTACAGTCCAGGTTTCCGGTGAAGTCCGCCTTCAGGACCGCTCGCCGCCTGGACCTGGAACGTCTGGACCGAGTTACATGTGAAGGAGTCTCCATGCCCCGAGCAAACCCACGACATTTCCTTTGTACACGTATTTACAGTGGAAAAAACTCGTCTCCAGAAAGTTCCACGTGATAGTTCTGAGAGGACACAAAGAGTCGGGCTTAAGGTGCAGGCAGGGAGGAGGCGAGAGGTCAGAGGTCAAACACAAAGTCAGGCAGGAGGAGGAGCGTCAGCCGCTTCACGGGGATGGAGAGACGGCCGTTTGCTTCCTCAGAGTCCGTCATGAGAGCAAACAGCTGGAGCCAGAGGTGGAGGAGGAAGGGTGGAGCTGCTGTGATGATGCTGTGATGAAGAGGAGGAAGGGTGGAGCTGCTGTGATGATGCTGTGATGAAGAGGAGGAAGGGTGGAGCTGCTGTGATGATGCTGTGATGAAGAGGAGGAAGGGTGGAGCTGCTGTGATGAAGAGGAGGAGGAGGAAGGGTGCTATGATGAAGAGGAGGAGGAAGGGTGGAGCTGCTGTGATGAAGAGGAGGAGGCAGAGTTGATCCGGATCAACTGGTTGTTGACGATAATGTGAAAAGAGAAAGTTAGAGTCGAAGTGAGAGGACCCTGGACCAGTGCACAGGTGGACCCGGTTCAGACAGATCCCCCCCCCACAGAGTCTCCAGGACCACGGGTCCCGGCCCTCCTCCCTCCCCCAGGGTCCCTGACCGCGATGCGTTCACTGGGAGTCTGAATTCAGAGTTTCCTCTCTGCGTGCGGCGCCAGTCGTCTGGAGGATGGACAGAAGAGGAAAAGGCGAGTCGCTCCTCTGCTTCCATCCGTCTCCACAAAGTGCAAGTAGACCAGTCAAAGACCAGAACAAGCTTAAGAAAGACTTTCAAAATAAAACTAAACTCACATAAATAAGTAAATATCTGCAGGCCTGCCTGTACAGAACCGAAAGGCAAACGAGAAGAACTGGAGTCAGAGCGAGAAGCTGCACACACTGGAATGAGGAAGTACAGGAGAGAGGACGACGGGGGGGGTCAGGGTCGGGGGTCGGGGGTCAGGGGTCGGCCTCCAGTCTGGGCCCGTCAGGCTCAACAAAGAAAAAAACAGAAGCTGTGGAGAACCTGGAAGCTCAGACGAGCCAGAGGACCCGAGCGACTCCATCAGCTCCGCCCCAACGGGGAACCGGAGCTCCGCCCCTCCGGGGAACCAGAGCTCCGCCCCACCAGGGAACCGGAGCTCCGCCCCACTGGAGTTCATCCACAGGAAGTAAAAGTACTATGAAACAAGCAAAGGAACAAACGATAAGAGAGCAGAATAGAGCTGAGGAGCTCCTGGAGTCTCCTGGGGGGCGGGGCTTCTGCACCTGTCGGAGTCTCTTGGGGGCGGGGCCTCTGCACCTGTCGGAGTCTCCTGGGGGCGGGGTCTCTCCTTGGGGGGTGTGGCATGGCACCCCTCCCCCCCTCCCTGTAGAGTCCAGCTGGTCGTCCTCAGAGCCACTCGGTCTGAAGATGGTCTGTTGTGGTGGAGCTGAGCTGAGCGGGTGGAGGTGAGAGAGGTGACAGCAGCAGGTGGAGGAGGAAGAAAACCTCCGTCAGTCTTTAGAGATGATGGATCCAAGACTGGGGGGGGCGCTGGCTCTTATTTAAACGCTGAAAACTCGCCTGAACAGAGACAAGAGAGGCAATCAGTCAGCGAGCTACAACATTTCCTGCTGTTTAATCCGACACCTGAAGGGTGTGTGTGTGTGTGTGTGTGTGTGAGTGTGTGTGTGGTTCTGACCGTAGCCTCCGGCCTGGATGGGGGTTTTGGGGGAGGCACAGGCGTACAGGCTGAAGTCCTCCGTCTGGAAGCCGGCTCGGTTTAGGGACGGTTCCGAGGCGCTGCGGTGGATTTTGGGTAACGAGCGAGCGAGAAGCTCGATGGACGCCAAGATCTGAGAAACACCACAGCCTGGACTGAAGGCACACTGCAGCCACACTGACCTCTAAACAACGTGAAAGCTGTTTAAAGCATACTTTTCCTTTAAAACTGACCAATTAGGAGCAGTTTAGGGGGACATCTGGGGGCGGTCTGCTGGGGGGGACACTGATTGGGGGGTCTCTAGTCCTGCTGGTCAGCTGAAGGCTCACCTGGGGGAAGAGAGGTCTCTCCTCCCTCTTCTTCTTCAGGCAGTCGGCCATCAGCCTCTTCATGGCCTTGGGGCAGTTGCTGCGCACCTTGCTGAGGTCCGGAGACAGATACCCTCGGCCCACCATGAAGATGATCTGTGGGGACACCAGGACACTGTCAAGGTGCTGAAGGGGGCGTCCTCCATCCCTCTTAGACCCTGTCCTCTCTGGGTGGAGACGTGGACCAACCAGGAACCTGGGAGCTGTGCTCTCCAGCTCCGCTCCTCTTCACCACAGCAGTCTGGACTGTACCCTAGTCTACGGTACGGTAGGGTACGGTAGGGTAGAGTAGGGTAGAGTAGGGTAGAGTAGGGTCGAGTAGGGTACATTAGGGTACGGTAGTGCAGAATACGGTACAGTAGCGTAGAGTATGGTACAGTAGGGTACAGTAGGGTAAGGAAGGGGAGAGTACAGTACAGTAGGGTACAGTAGGGTATGGTACAGTACGGTTCGGGTCTGAGTGTCATGTTAACGGTGACTACAGTGGATGGTACAGAGAGAACTGGTTCATATCGGGAGTACAGCTCATCGGTTGTAACAACCGTCACTCTCAAACCCGCCGTACATCTTCACACCAATCCACACATCAGAAGAACAGAGACCGGACCGGCTGCAGGAGGGGGTCTGGTACCACCCCCCAGGGTGGTGTCATATTCAGACTCCCATCATCCCTCTGTGAGAGGCTGAGGAGCCAGCCGGTCCAGGTCCAGGATCCTCCTGTATATGAGGTTCAGTCTCCTTTCCAGGCCCTCATCCAGACTAATCCAGGGAGACAAGTGTTACCCTGAAACCCCCCTAGTCTGCCAGTCCACAGGTTCTGTAACCCTGGTCCAGGTGATCCTGAAGAGGGGACTCAACCAAGAACCCACGACATCCAGGACCTGCAGGAGATCTGGTCCAGTCCTGGAGACCTCCACTAGGAAGTGGACCAGGTCACAGGTCTACGGTTGGACTTCTCTCATACCCTCCCTGCAGGTCAAAGGTTTGCATTCCGCCACCCACCCAGCAGCTCCCAGTGTGTGTGTGCGTGTGTGTGTGAGACCTGGTCTCGGTTGTTGATGTTGGAGTAGGGCAGCGCTCCTGACATCAGCTCATACAGAACGATGCCGAAGGCGTAGACGTCCGACTGGAAGCTGTACGGGTTCTTATCCTGCAGCCGGATCACCTCTGGAGCCTGCACACACACACACACACACCCACACACACACACACACACACACACTTCGTGTCAGCTCCGTGTGAGCGTCCCTGGCTGAACGGTAGGACCGGAGGGGTGTGTGGGAGGGGGGACCCTGACCATCCACAGGATGGACCCGGACAGCTGCTCGAACTGGTGCGAGCCGCTCCAGCGCGACTTGACCGTGGCCAGACCGAAGTCCCCGATCTTCACCGTCAGATCCTCGTGGAGGAAAATATCTGAGAGGTCACGGGGTCAAGGAGCATGTCTCCTCCCCGGGGGCCCGGCGGGCGGCGTGAGGCTGAAGGATACTGTTGCTCTTCAGGTCTCGGTGGATGATGGACTTGGCGTGGAGGTAACTGAGGACAGCAGAGAGCAGGACTTACTGAACGGGCCTGTACGGCGCGGCGCTACGGCCCGCCGTG